>NC_052343.1:10023083-10208083 GCF_016432855.1 Salvelinus namaycush | reverse complement strand
CACACCTCAGTCTTGAGTAACCTGCAATGGCAAAGTTCCACCTTCCATAGTCACCACCACCTCTCACGTCCAGACAGTTAGACTGGGAATGTCTTCAGGACTACAGCAATAACATAGCATGGTGAGCCAACCATATCTCCCACAGTCAGGGCTAACGGCTGGCCAGTTTGTATAGTACCATCCGCTCCTCACATGCAACCAACCATGCTGCTCTCCCTGAACCATCTCCCCTGCCTGAGAATCCAAGAGACGTTTTCAAGAAAGACAGACGATCGACTGCATTTCAACATGTGCAGCCCTGCTGCTGCATTTCAAATGGACAGACTCGGGGTCCAAAGCATTTCAAAATGGATTGACTTGGTCCGACTGCATTTCTCAAAATGGGCCAACCTGGATTAACTTTGCGTTTCAAAATGGATGGAAATTGGGAGCTTTCCCAGCCCTGAGAAACAGCTATGGCTCTGTTCCCAGCTGAAGCCAGCCTAGGGGACTTATGTGCCTCGGTGTGAGGGGTCCGCTCAGCTAAGTCCCCCTTGAGCCTCTGGAAATGAGGGACACATGAGGAGAGAGGGACGAGAGAGGGACGAGAGAGGGACGAGAGAAGGACGAGAGAAGGACGAGAGAGGGGAAAGCTCGGATAGATACAGGAGACTTTCTGTAATCCAACTATTTGTCGTTCTTTCTTTCTCTCTCTTTCTCTCCATCCATCTGGGATCAGCAGCTTCCATCTTAAAGGCTTGATCTCTTACAAAAGCAGTCCGTCCTCTGCTAGGGGAGAGTCATTTCAAAACAAGACTACATTTTTTTCATTTTCAGGTGTGAATAATACAAAAAGACTCCTAAATCCTCTACTAGCTCGTTTTCTTTCATTAGCTGTCTTTTTGAGGGTGACTGGGTCGTTTTGAGAATTGAGAGAGCGAATGATGAGTGTGCGCGCCAGACCATTACAGTATTTATTTAACACGACTTTGATTTCGAAAAGTCCTGTCCCGCTCTCAATACGAGTGATTTTTTTTTTCTTTTTCTCTCCTATATGCTCTGTGTTAATACTTCAGCACGGACCAAGAAAGAGCTATAAAGTGAATATTTTATATTTCCTGGTCATAGCAATAATGATATTTGGTGATTATACTACTTTTGAATGTGTAAAAAGTAGTATATCACTAAAGTGTGTTTAGGGCAAAATGAGACAAGCAAGCAAAGATCTGGAGTTGGAGAAGAAGACTGACATGTATTAGAAAGAAGTGTCCTCAACGTCACATCGTCACTGTTACATTTGGTATTATTAAGATTAGTATGATTGAGTTTGTTTTTGTCTGAGACTTTTTGTTGTTGTTTGTTTTCCGCACTTGGTCAACTTCCTAATTGTATTATTGGATGGGACTTGAAGTGTTTCAGGGTTACTGACTGTACTCTGTAGACCAGTCTGCGTTCCAAATAACACCCTATTCCCTTTTATAGTGTGGTGCACTACATAGGAAATGATGTGCCGTTTGGGACGCAGACTCCGTAGACCAGGTTAACAGAGGGATGCAATAAACTAGTGACTTTCTAGTGTGGACTGGACTTAGAAAGGACCAACCAGAAGTCTAGGCCCGGAAAAAGATAAAGGGAAACTATTGCAGTACTGTGTTTGAGTTCAAATTGATGTTATTCCTTTTCATTTTATATCTTTATTTTGTAGTCTATCCTGTTTCTTATTGTTTTTGTTTTTCGAAAGGGCATCTAATTTTCTTTTCTGCACCCCCCCCCCCCCTGATTTCCCCCCCACTGTCTATCATAAACCATCTTCTCTTTTCCTAATTATTTTCCTTTTCAACCTCCCTCCTATTGTCTCGTTCACTCTTCCCCTCTCTCTCTCTTTCCTCGTTGTGCTCCCTACCCCCCTTTCTCCTTCCGTCTCTCGCCTGTGCAAGTGTGTGAGCCTTGCTGTGCACGGCCAAACAGTGAGTGATCAAAGGATTTACTATATTTATTAGGGTCAGGGAGGAGAGGGGGATGGGGGTCGCGGGGAGCAAATGTACTGTAAACGATTTGATTGTACACAATGCCCTGGAGAGAAATGAAAAGCTCTAAAATATGCAACAACTCATCTGAGTTATTTTTTTAAAGTGTGTGTGTCATGTTAACCATTTTCATAAAAAGTTGAACTAAAAACGTATTTAAAAACAGTCGGTGTAATTATGTCATCTTTCTGACTTCCCAGCGTGTCCAAATTCAAGCTGATCTGTTGCTTTGACCTGTTGAGGCAAAGCATTTAATTGATTTTAGATGTCTGCCAATAACAGCGACTTCAGACAAAGTCCATGTAGATCGATACTGTCGATTGACCTACAAACACAGTTGATCTACTGGCCTACATCATTACCAAGGAGCAGGAGACACTGTTGCAATCTATTCATGTCACAGGAATTGATCTGGCCTGCTATCTCTCTATGTTGAAGGGCGGTCATACTGCTTACCATATTAGATAATATATCATAATATCTGTCATTTAGTAGATGCTTTCACCCAAAGCAGCGTAGTCATTCGTTATACCTACGAGTGGTCCCGGGAATCGAACCCACTGTTCCGGCGTTGCAAGCGCCATGCTGTACCAACTGAGCTTCAGAGGACACGTTAGTTAATGGGGAACTTCAAACTTTGTAGTTTTTTTTTTTAAAGGAGACAACTTGAACTCTCCTGTGTTTGTTTGTTAATTTCATACCTTCTCTGTTAATAAAGGGGGGACTGAGAGAAAGGAGATGCGGTGTAGGGCTGGCAGTCGCCAGGATACGTACAATTAACATTTTAGTCATTTAGCAGACGCTCTTATCCAGAGCAACTTAGTGCATTCATCTTAACTTCTCTGCACTACGGATCCCTTTTACGGGATCATTTTCCTAAACAACCGCTGAATTGCAGGGCGCAAAATATTACTAAAAATATTTATAATCATGCAATCACAAGTGAAATATACCAAAACACAGCTTAGCTTGTTGTTAATCCACCTATCGTGTCAGATTTTGAAAATATGCTTTACAGCAAAAGAAATCCAAGCTTTTGTGAGTGTATCAATCAATGCTAGAACAGCTAGCCCCAAATTAGCATGGTCAGAAAAGCAATAAAATGAATCGCTTACCTTTGATAATCTTCGGATGTTTGCACTCACGAGACTCCCAGTTACACAACAAATGTTATTTTTGTTTGATAAATATTAATTTTATAACAAAAAAACGCAATTTGGGTTGCGTGTTATGTTCAGAAAACCAAAGCCACGTTCCGTTCGATGAAAATTCCAAAAAGTATCCGTAATGGTCGTAGAAACATGTCAAATGTTTTTTATAATCAATCCTCAGGTTGTTTTTAACAAACATAATCGATAATATTTCAACCGGACCGTAACCTACTCAATAAGAGAGAAAAAGAAAATGGAGCGCTACCTCTCTCGCGCACAGGAACTAATCAGAGGACACGTGACTAGTTTTGAAAAATCTCGCAAATTTTTCAAAATAAAAGCCTGAAACTATGTCTAAAGCCTGGCCACAGCCTGAGGAAGCCATTGGAAAAGGAATCTGGTTGATACCCCTTTTTAAATGGAAAAAAGACGGGCCAGGAAACACAGATAAAAAAAAAAAAAATCACTTCCGGGTTAGAGTTTCTCAGGTTTTCGCCTGCAGAATCAGTTTTGTTATACTCACAGACAATATTTTGACAGTTTTGGAAACGTTGGAGTGTTTTCTATCCTAATCTGTAAATGTATATGCATATTCTACGATCTGGACCTGAGAAATAGTCCGTTTACCTTGGGAACGTTATTTAAAAAAATAAAAATAATAATCTGACCCTTAGCGTCAAGAGGTTTAAGATAGCTAGGTGGGACAGCCACATATCACAGGCATAGAAAGTTAAAATAATTCCTCAACGTAGCTATCAGTCGAGTCAAAGCTAGAATGGGGGGGAGAACGTATATGTGCAGGGCCCTTAACTGTAAGGCCACCCTCAGGCACTTTGTACATTATATTAAAGTATATTTGGGAATTGTCAATTAAATAAGAGTGGTTTGAAAGGTCATAAGGGAAAGTTTGTGTTTGACCACTGCCGAAGTCGTCCCTGACTCCCAGTGAGCCCGTCAATTATCCTGGAAATGTTACATCACTGTGATATCACCAGTTTCCAGTCAGGTACTCTATCATGAGGTTAGCCACAGCACAGTGACAGCCATGCAACATGTGACTGCATGCCAGAACAACAGGCCATTTCTGTCCCACACTTCAGTAGCCCTATGCGCTTTAGATGATATTATTACACTCTGTCTGTCTATTTCTCTCTGCGCGCGAAAGAGGGTCTTGCTTGTCAGAGACCGAGAAGTTCCCACAAAAATTTCCCACAAATATAAAAATCTGACAAGGTAGAGATTGTTTTGATTTAATAAACCAGACATAAAGCCTACTCCATTATCACATGACAATTGTATTATGGTATAAAGCTGACTGTTTTGGCAAGCAACATTTCCATAGTAATGTGAACTGGATCAGCTCTCTTCAGTCAACATTTTTAATTACAGCAGAAGTAGATTATTCCCTGTTTTAAGCCTGTTGTTTTTTCCAACATATATTCCGCTATTTAATGTTGAAGTTCTGTGAAAGGCGAATAGAAACTCTAACCTGACCAAATCGGTGTCAAGGTTTTTAAAAGGAATTTTGAATAATTCAGAATCTTGAACATTAATTCTACAGAATGATCATTTGTTCAGTTATCATGCGATAACAATCCTATTATTCTTTCACTTTTCTGTACTTCAAATGTAGCAAACCCAGATCCCAATGAAATTATACAAGAAAGTATGCATGCAAGATGGCAGTCCACATTAGGCGGTGTTATGCTGCCCCTGGAGGTATAATTCAGAATTGACTGCCAAATAGGAACGACAGGGATGTCAGTTTTCAATAGCAACTCACTGTATTCTGCTCCATAGGGACTGATTGATATGAGCACTAAGCCAACACTGTATATAGTATAGTTTCTGCTCACATTAGGTATCTTCATTAAATAACTTGTTTTAAACCAGTTTAGCGTCTTGTCTAAACCGTTTCAGGTCTTCGACCAGTCACAGACATTCCTGCTCTAGGCACACTGGACAAATTGTGGTAGTTTCCCACGGCAGTAAAATGGTAGCTAATATCACAAGCCCTTGTTTGTTGTAAATATGGTAAGGAAAATCTAGCAAGTAAAGCATTAATGAAATATGGAGAGAATACAATTATACTGCAATAAATATATGTATAATGTATGGATGTTGCATATTGAGGTTTCCAGTCACAACGGTAGAATGATAGTTTCAACATTTTAAAATGGCACTGCTATAATGTGTATAATACATTGGTGGATAATTATAGCTTTGAGGAATTGACCATGTTAATTACCTTAAATCGTCTGACATAAGCAAATCACCGGTTACGTGAAAATGATTCCATTGCATTGATAAATAGTTAGCTACAGTCCTCTATCTACAGTATGTACAGGCATTCTACCGTCCTATACTAGACACTGGATAGTGAATTTACCCTGATCCTAATGTACTTTTTAAGTTTGAGAGAGTTATCCCTGTCCCAAAAAAAGAGGAAGACTATTGGTAACATTACTAGATCATTAATGCTTTAACCTTTAAAGGGTAGACAGATGTTGTCAAACAGAAATAGTTGCTCTGGATGTGTACAATCCAGTACTCCCAGCTAGTCAACCGTGTGTTAGGCTAATACTCCTCAGGGTACTCATTTCATTAACCTGAATGCATAACAAGGTTTTATTGGAATGCTTTTGAATATACCGGTAGGCTAGTCTGGATCTGCGCATAATAGCCATTGAAGGTCTGATCAAGACCGGCTACTGAAGCCATTGTGTCAGATTGCAGTTGAGTTCTGACCTCTAATTGCTTTGATACAAGCACACTTTAGAATCCTGAAATTTACCATAAGAAACATATTAATGCCCATGGTTAGGATGTATCACTACACATGCAGCTATTCTTAATGTACAATACCAACTTAATATAATGTAGGAGTATTATAATGAAGATTTGGATTGCATAATTAACCATACGTACTGTATATACAACTCTCTTTGATATTATAGTACTGCTAGATGGTACACTCTACTGTGTTTAAATGCAAATATACAGCATATGTCCTTTTTTTCATTGGCTGTTTCACTTCTCATCCATCTGTTCTCTGGACAAGCCTCTTGGCTGCTTGTCCTCCTGGATGGGGTAATGAGATGGTGTCACAATGAGATGGTGTCATAATGGAAGAAGGGGTGAAGTGGAGAAGTGTTGAAGGGCTATCGAGAGCTATTCATCGTTTGGAGCCATTTTTTAACCTGAAATGAAAACAAAACTTGTAAGAAAACATAGATGCCATGAATCCACTATTCTTTTGTGACCACCTTAAAGGGGACGTTTTATTTTAGGGGGAGAAACCATCTAATATCAAGTTGTAAAATCCTGAACTTCCCCTTTAAAATGTAGGTGATTTGGTTCTGGGTGCTGATATGAGTTCCCATCAGTGACAGAACAAGAGTAAAGGAAAGAACAGACAATGAACGGCCAAGAGTCCAGTTCTGGATTAGTAGTAGGGGAAACCTACCAGTGCTATTCGGTTACTGCCACCATTGCACAATTCTCTTTACTCTCTGAAGCTATAGCTAAGTACTCCGCCCTGTGAGAGAGAGAGGTGAGGAATAAGAGAGGGGGGGCAGAGAGGAAGTTAGAAAGAGTACGGAGAGAGGCAGTTAGAAAGAGTACGGAGAGAGGCAGTTAGAAAGAGTACGGAGAGAGGCAGTTAGAAAGAGTACGGAGAGAGGCAGTTAGAAAGAGTACGGAGAGAGGCAGTTAGAAAGAGTACGGAGAGAGGCAGTTAGAAAGAGTACGGAGAGAGGCAGTTAGAAAGAGTACGGAGAGAGGCAGTTAGAAAGAGTACGGAGAGAGGCAGTTAGAAAGAGTACGGAGAGAGGCAGTTAGAAAGAGTACGGAGAGAGGCAGTTAGAAAGTAACAGTTTTAGCTAGGTAATTACATAGCAAGAAAATATTTTCAGAGGAAGATTGAGGAAAAAGTGTTTAAGTGTGTGCTCTTGTGCGTGTGTCTGCGATGAATTGGACCGGTGTGTGTGTTTGTGTCTACTCACGCGCTCTCTCTCAATGCTTCCTCGCCTTGCACTGATATCTTCCTGTAGCAGTAAATCATCTCCACCACCAGCCATACCTGCAGCCCAACGATGGTGACATACATCATCACCTCGGACAAGATGGACGCTATCCCCCTGGTCACTAGAGAGAGGAGTGGTTAAGAAGGAGACCGCCTTGGGCTTAGTTAATTAATAAGAAGCTATTTCAATGAAAATATACAGGTTTCTGAATTTCTGATGCCTCATAAAACATGAACCAATTATCCCCAGACATCCACAAGGGGTCAGTGTTTCACTGGAAATGGCCCAGTTTTTCAAGTTCAACATTAATCTCAACTAAAACTGTTGGAATGACCTCAAGTAGTGGGTGAGCTGACTAAGCTTGCTGCTAAACCCAACGTTCTAGAGACACTGCATCGACCGTTGTGGGAGCTTTTAAAATATTATTTAGGATTATGAAAGCAATTTAGCTCTTGGGAGTCTGACCGCTCCTCTCTTGAGAAAAATCCTTCATCCGAATGCAGGTCCGTTAAAGCAGTACAGTAGGTCTCTATGTATTCATACCCCTTGACTTATTCCACATTTTGTTGTGTTACAGCGTGAATTCAAATTAGGATTACATTTTTTGACACAATACACAATTTTTTGAGCCATTGACACAATACACCATAATGACAAAGTGAAAACTTGTTTCTAGAAATGTTTGGAAATTTATTGAAAATTAAATACAGAAATAGCTAATTTACATGTACATATGTATTCACACCCCTGAGTCAATACACCTTTGGCAGTGGTTACTGCTGTGAGTCTTTCTGGGGAAGTCTATAAGAGCTTTGCACACCTGGATTGTACAATCATTTCCCATTTAATATTTTTTTAAATCTTCGAGCTCTGTCAAATTGGTTGTTGATCATTGCTAGACAGCTATTTTCAAGTCTTGCCATAGATTTTCAAGCCGATTTTAAGTCAAAAATGTAACTAATCCACACAGGAATATTCAATGACGTCTTGGTAAGCAACTCCAGTATATATTTGGCCTTGTGTTTTAGGTTATTGTCCTGCTGAAAAGTGAATTCTGTTGGAAAGCAGACTGAACCAGGTTTTCCTCCAGGATTTTGCCTGTGCTTAGCTCTATTATGTTTATCCTAAAAACTTGCTAGTCCTTGCCGGGGATAATCATACCCGTGACATGATGCAGCCACCACTATGCTTGAAAATATGAATAGTGGTACTCAGTGATGTGTTGTGTTGGATTTGCCCCAAACATAATTGTATTCAGGACATAAAGTTCATTCCTTTGCCACATTTTTTTGCAGTTTTACTTTAGTGCCTTATCGCAAACAGGATGCATGTTTTGGAATATTTGTTATACTGTACAGGCTTCCTTCTTTTCACTCTGACATTTAGGTAAGTATTGTAAAGTAACTGCAATGTTGTTGATCAAACCTCAGTTTTTTCCTATCACAGCCTACAAACTCTGTAACTGTTTTAAAGTCACTATTGGCATGGTGAAATCCCTGAGCGGTTTCCTTCCTCTCTGGCAACTGAGTTAGGAAGGACGCCTGTATCTTTGTAGTGACTGGGATACACCATCCAAGTTGTAATTAATAACTTCACCATGCTCAGAGATATTCAATGTCTGCTTTTTTCCCCTTCAATAGGTGCCCTTCTTTGAAAGGCATTGGAAAACCACCCTGGTCTTTGTGGTTGAATCTGTGTGTGAAATTCACTGCTCAACTGAGGAACCTTACAATTATCTGTATGTGGCATACGGATATGTGGTAGTTATTAAAAAATCATGTCACTCTTGCTGCGGGTGATTCCTTGATCCACCTCTACGCAGACGACACCATTCTGTATACATCTGGCCTTTCTTTGGACACTGTGTTAACAAACCTACAAACGAGCTTCAATGCCATACAACACTCCTTCCGTGGCCTCCAACTGCTCTTAAACACTAGTAAAACTAAATGCATGCTCTTCAACCGATCGCTGCCCGCACCCGCCCGCCCGACTAGCATCACTACTCTGGACGGTTCTGACTTAGAATATGTGGACAACTACAAATACCTAGGTGTCTGGCTAGACTGTAAACTCTCCTTCCAGACTCATATTAAGCATCTCCAATACAAAATGTAATCTAGAATCGGCTTCCTATTTCGCAACAAAGCCTCCTTCACTCATGCTGCCAAACATGCCCTCATAAAACTGACTATCCTGCCGATCCTTGACTTCGGCGATGTCATTTACAAAATAGCCTCCAACACTCTACTCAGCAAACTGGATGCAGTCTATCACAGTGCCATCCGTTTTGTCACCAAAGCCCCATTTACCACCCACCACTGCGACCTTCATGCTCTCGTTGGCTGGCCCTCGCTATGATATATGTCGCCAGACCCACTGGCTCCAGGTCATCTATAAGTCTTTGCTAGGTAAAGCCCCGCATTATCTCAGCTCACTGGTCACCATAGCAGCACCCACCCGTAGCACGCGCTCCAGCAAGTATATCTCACTGGTCATCCCCAAAGCCAACACCCACTTTGGCCGCCTTTCCTTCCAGTTCTCTGCTGCCACTGACTGGAAAGAATTGCAAGTATAGATTTTTCTATTGTGTTATTGACTGTACTTTTGTTAATCCCATGTGTAACTCTGTGTTGTTTTTTGTCACTTTGCTTTGTCTTGGCCAGGTCGCAGTTGTGAATGAGAACTTGTTCTCAACTGGCCTACCTGGTTAAATAAAGGTGAAATAAATAAAAAATGTTAAACACTATTTTTGCACACAGAGTCCATGAAATGTATTACGTGACTTGTTTAGGCTTAATGATTCAAAACATTTTAGCTTTTCATTTTTTAAATGTATTTGTAGAATTTAAAAAAAAACATGATTCCATTTTGACATTATGGGGTATTGTGTGTAGGCCAGTGACTTATTATAGTGATATATTTTAAATAACACAACAAAATGTGGAAAAATTCAAGGGGTGTGAATACATTCTGAAGGCACTGTATCAATGTACAGTCATGGCCAAAAGTTTTGAGAATGACACCAATATTAGTTTCCACAAAGTTTGCTGCTTCAGTGTCTTTAGATATTTTTGTCAGATGTTACTATGGAATAGTGAAGTATAATTACAAGCATTTCATAAGTGTCAAAGGCTTTTATTGACAATTACATGAAGTTGAATCAAAGAGTCAATATTTGCAGTGTTGACCCTTCTTGTTCAAGACCTCTGCAATCCGCCCTGGCATGCTGTCAATTAATTTCTGGGCCACATCCTGACTGATGGCAGCCCATTCTTGCATAATCAATGCTTGGAGTTTGTCAGAATTTGTGGGGTTTTGTTTGTCCACCCGCCTCTTGAGGATTGACCACAAGTTCTCAATGGGATTAAGGTCTGGGGAGTTTCCTGGCCATGTTCCCCGAGCCAGTTAGTTATCACTTTTGCCTTATGGCAAGGTGCTCCATCATGCTGGAAAAGTTCTTCACCGAACTGAGGTTCCTCACCGAACTGTTCCTGGATGGTTGGGAGAAATTGCTCTCAGAGGATGTGTTGGTACCATTCTTTATTCATGGCTGTGTTCTTAGGCAAAATTGTGAGTGAGCCCACTCCCTTGGCTGAGAAGCAACCCCACACATGAATGGTCTCAGGATGCTTTACTGTTGGCATGACACAGGTCTGATGGTAGCGCTCACCTTGTCTTCTCCGGACAAACTTTTTTCCGGATCCCCCAAACAATCGGAAAGGGGATTCATCAGAGAAAATGACTTTACCCCAGTCCTCAGCAGTCCAATCCCTGTACCTTTTGCAGAATATCAGTCTGTCGCTGATGTTTTTCATGGAGAGAAGTGGCTTCTACTGGTGGTGCCCCGATCCCGCAGCTGAATCAACTTTAGGAGATGGTCCTTGCGCTTGCTGGACTTTCTTGGGCGCCCTGAAGCCTTCTTCACAGCAATTGAACCGCTCTCCTTGAAGTTCTTGATGATCCGATAAATGGTTGATTTAGGTGCAATCTTACTGGCAGCAATATCCTTGCCTGTGAAGCCCTTTTTGTGCAAAGCAATGATGACGGCACGTGTTTCCTTGCAGGTAACCATGGTCGACAGAGGAAGAACAATGATTCCAAGCACCACCCTCCTTTTGAAGCTTCCAGTCTGTTATCCGAACTCAATCAGCATAACAGAGTGATCTCCAGCCTTGTCCTCGTCAACACTCACACCTGTGTTAACGAGAGAATCACTGACATGTCAGCTGGTCCTTTGTGGCGGGGCTGAAATGCAGTGGAAATGTTTTTTGGGATTCAGTTCATTTGCAATTCATCTGATCACTCTTCATAACATTTTGGAGTATATGCAAATTGCCATCATACAAACTGAGGCAGCAGATTTTGTGAAAATGAATGTGTCATTCTCAACTTTTGGCCACGACTGTATATCTCTACTGTGTGTCTTTTTTGATACAGTATCTACTTAATGGTCAGCTGTCATTGACAGTGATTTGTTGGATAATCATTGGCATGGCTGTGGCTGTGGCTGAGCCTTTGGATTGGGAGATATGAGACTTAATGACAGCTGTGGCCGCTTCTGTGACAGGGCTACTACTACTTACCATCCATCAACAGCTGTGTAAATAATGAGATGTATGACTGTTTCCTGTTCGTCCCTTTATCATATGTCCTTGATTTTGATATCAATGCTTACATTTTGGAACATGGTCCAACCTACCATCTGACCCTAAATCAAAATCGTATAACTCATGCACCTTGTTCATCATCCGCTTGGACAATATTGCCACTTTTGTCAATTCAGGCATGGACATTGAGTGTCGGTCAACTCCTGCCCTCTCTTCCCTTCCTTCCCTCCCTCTACCCCGCTACCCCACCACCCTCTCTCCCCTCCAACTCATCCCCCTCCATATACAGGGTGTAAGTAAGCCTATGTCATGGCACTAATTTCACGAGGGTGATCTTAGTGTACTATTTCCCTCTCTCCCCTCCTCTCTCCCTCTCCCCTATCCCCAGATGAGGGTGTGTGTCTACTATACTGTTTGTGTGTGTGTTCATTTGCATGTGCTCGTTTGTGTCTAGACCTAAGCCTAACCCTGTGAACCCTAAACCCAACGCCTCACGTCTTGGCACCACGTTGAGGTGGACGATCTTGGTGGTGTCGTTGTGGAACTTGAAGGAGGTGAAGATGAGGGTGCGGTTGAAGATGCAGCGGTAGGTGCCCGTGTCGTTCCACGTCACGTTCAGGATGTAGATGGAGCCGTCCTGCAGGTCCTTGGTCTTCTTGCTGCCGTTCCAGTCCAGACGCTCGTAGAAGCGCTCGTCCGGGATGTCGCTCATTAGATCCTTGTAGCTGTAGATCTATTGGAGAACACAATGGGGGGGAAGTGAGACATACGAGCTTGCAATCCAAACTAATATGCTGTTTCCCCGTTAATTGGAGCCTATCAGTTTGGATTGGCTTTGTGGTTAGAGCGTATGCCCTGAGATTGGAAGGTAGGCCGTTTGAACCTTGGTCATGTCATACCGAAGACTGTTAATTAAAGAGATGTATTGGGGGAAAGGCCTTACGATAGACTAGCATCCTGTCCAGGGGTGTACATCGAGGATCCTGCTATTCTGGCTTGGACAAGATTATTTAGTTTCGATTCTAGGTTATATGAGACAGGGTTTGGTGAGCCAACACACTCATCCTGGGCAGATCATATTAGGATTTTTACATTACTGGATGAAATCTGTGCAGCACTTTAATCAAAGCACCAATGTTCTGCATCAAGAAGGGCTCATATCTCTGGACTAACAAGGGCTCATATCTCTGGACTAAGTGCTCAATCAGGTACTTTGGTTCTGTTATGGTTTGATTATGTAGTGATTTCAAAAAAAGATTAAGTAATTTCTAAAGCAGTTTGGTTGGTACAGTATAAGCAGTGGTGGAAGAAGTACCCAATTGTCACACTTGAGTAAAAGTAAAGATACCTTAAGAGAAAATAACTCAAAGTGAAAGTCACCCAGTAAAATCCTACTTGAGAGTAAAAGTCTGAAAGTATTTGCTTTTAAATATACTTAAGTATCAAAAGTAAATGTAATTGCTAAAATATACTTAAGTATTAAAAGTAAATGTATACATCATTTCAAATTCCTTACATGAAACAAACCAGACTCCACCATTTTCTTGTTTTATTAAAATGTACGGATAGCCAGGGGCACGCTCCAACCCTCATACATAATTTACAAACGAAGCATGTGTTTGGTGAGTCTGCCAGATCAGAGGCAGTAGGGATGGCCAGGGATGTTCTCTTGATAAGTGTGTGAATTAGACCATTTCCCTGTCTTGCTAAGCATTCAAAATATAACGAGTAATTTTAGGTGTCAGGGAAAACGTATGGAGTAAAAAAAAACGCCCAAGTATTTTTACTTAAGTAATTTACATCAACGAGTATAAGTATCATGTGCAGTGTTTTTCCTGGTCCAGCATGGACTGTCTATAACAGGGATTCTTATTTTTACAGTAAAACTATATAATAATAATAATATATGTAATTTAGTGTATACGTTTTAATCCAAAGCGATTTGTAGTAGACTATGCATACATTTTAGAATATGTGACCCCAGCAGGAATCGAACAACAACCCTGAGGTTACTAGTGCCACACTCTTACCAAATGAGCCACACAAGACCACCTACAGTAACAGGGGAAGTGACTGGTCTACTGGCCTAAAGGTCTTCTGACTCTGCCCCTTGATCCCTATGAAACAACAGGCTGAATAGCATGGTCAGAGGTCTAACCCGTGTGTTATGATTTTTATGAATAATGACTAAATGATGTATACATTTAACATAGAACTATAACTAACAAAAATCTTACCTGTCACTGTATGATTGTATGACATTTATTAGAATCATAAATCTAAATCCGATGTGTGTAGTTTTAGTCAGAATTAGAACAAGGACTTTTTGTTCTTTTTTAGTATGTAAGCAGGGTGCAAATGTGAAACAAATGATAAGAGGAGCTATCGACCGACAAGCTGTACTACTGTGTTCCTTACAGGACATTCTGTCCCCACCCAGGGAGGGGAGAAACCTTGGGCTTGTAGTAGATTGTATAACAGGTGGCAGGCAATGTATGAGAAGGAGAAGACTTGTGAACTATATTGTCATTGTCTTAGAGGAGGAGGGACAGTTATGACGAAATGAGAGGTATATAAACCAATGTACATGTAAGGATGGGCAGAGCTTTCGTAAATAAACATGCTGACTATGGTAGACTGGCCTCTGTCTGTTTCATTTTAATAAGAACCTTACAAATTCTTAGTAACAGACAGAGTATTTTAATTGAAGTTCAGTTTATGAACATTGAGAACAAAATTCTTTTGACACCGTGTCACTCTGCTCTTGACCCCCAGCCCTGACCTCTCCTTGGGGTTCTGTTTCACGAGATCAATCTTAGCTTTCTTTTCTTGGAAGTTACTGGATGGAATACGAGGCCCCTACTAGGGGCTAGTGATGCATAATAGTTTAGGGTCTTTATTGTTTTTGAGTATATGCTTTCAGCATTATGCTCAGCATGTTGTAGTAACTGAGGGCTGAATCCTAACTTGTATGGATATGTACACACAATAACTCATGTAAATCATGCATTGCTATCAATAAGAGATTGTTTAAGTTATGCACACTGGTCTAAAATGGATTCACCCCTTAACATCCAAACTTTTGTTTCACAGTTTCCAAATATTGTAGTGTCAAACCAGGCAACTGGCTGCGGCCACTCCCAGCATGAGCCCTTGTTGAGGCTGTATTAGTCAGGGCCTGCCTGCACCACTTCCTGATGCATTAGCTGTTTAGAAACAAACAGAGCTAATGGGATCTCTCTCCTCATGTATGCTGTTATGTGATGGAGGGATTTAATAGCTAATGGCTGCCCTGTATTGATGTTGGAATAGACTCCTTCCTTTTAGGGAAAGTTGTGTATGTTTACATCTGACACTGAGGAAAAGAGCCCGTCATGATAAATGCATGGCTGTGATGCTCTTTCTCATGATAAATGATAGCTCCCATTTCACTGGAGAAGAGACTACTTGTTTTGCTGACATAGAAATTGCCTATGAAATGTAACCATGCTTGTTTTGATTGATGTGTTTTGTCTTTTTACTGAATGAGTTAAAATGATCTACCTTGATGTGTCTCCATTGTACAGCACACCCATTGGTGTGATGACTTGGTAGTCATTGTGTTCAGTGGGGCTCTAACGTTCATGAATTGCTTATGAAACCTTGTTTCGTAATCTAAATGGAAACTAAATGTCAATGAATGTGTATTGGAGGCGAAGTCAGGTGCAGGAGAGCAGAGTGAATTGAACAGGTGCACTCTTTATTCCGGTAAACTTGCAAAAAAGCACAAAACAACGTGCCCAAAACACGGAACATAGACAAATGTCTGGCGCGTAACAAAATTCCCAATATACAAAGTACACGTAACACAAACAAAATTCCCAATATACAAAGTACACGTAACACAAACAATCTTCCACAAAGACATGATGGGGAACAGAGGAATACATACATGTAGATTGATTGGGGAATGAAAACCAGGTGTGCAGGGAACAAGACAAAACAAATGGATACATGAAAAATGGAGCGGCGATGGCTAGAATGCAGGTGACGTCGACCACCGAACGCCGCCCGAACAAGGAGAGGACCTGACTTTGGCGGAAGTCGTGACACTAAAAGGCCTGCCTTTGTTGCTGAAACAACAGACAAGTCAACCTGCTTAGCTACCTCATTGACTCTCCGTGGGCTCAGAATGAGTGGGGATACTTTTTAAACTCTGCTGGGAGGGATCATTTATTGTGCACTTGCACACTGTCATGGATTTAACAGCGGTGGAAACTCCCGCTAGCCAATGTTAACACTAATCCAATCCTTTGAATCCATGTCGGTGAGTGCGCAAGTGCACAGTTTCATAATTTATTTATTATATTTCTATAGCGGTTTTCATAATCTCAAAGCGCGTCAAAAGCAAAAAACAAACAAGCAATACATCATGAGTAGCCTTTAGTTTAGGGGAAATGCGGAGAATCTAAGGTGTCTCTCAACAATATGTATGTCCCCCTGAAGTGTGCACTCATCCACTACTTCCCACAGATCTAAAAGCACTGCAGTCATGGGCTAGTGGGAGTACCATATTTATTCTACCAGTCATTTCCTTTTAAATCAGTGACGGAAGGTGAACAGGTGCACATTTTGCGAGGAGGAGAGATAATTGGGATATATCCCGCTACTGTCCCTATGGATCCGTGTCTACTCACTGTTGTGAACTCGCTCTCCCCTTTGGGCATAAAGGACCATTCAACAGTGGCCTCGGCGGGCACCTCGCCCCTCATTTTACAGGAGATACAGCCCAGCTTAAAGCCTTCGTTGACCACTGCGTCAGTGTCAGAGTCCACCTCCACACATGCTCCATGGCATAGAGACGCTGAGGAGAGAGAAAGTACAACAAACATACAGTTAGCCATGGATATTTGGTGCTAGCCATGGATATTTGGCTTTACAGCCCACTGGGCACATTGGGTGAATCAACGTTGTTGACCCAATGTGGAATAGACATTGAATTGGCGTCCGTGCCCAGTGAGAGTACACTCCTCTTTTACAGTGGTCACATCCGTGCAGCACGATAATTTGATCACTATAAACGGTTGGTCAATATAACCACGTTCACTAAAAATGGAGTGCAGTGTACGAGTAAATCTGAAGTAGGCCTGAGAGCCATCATGGGTGAGGATCCTTGTTCATTGATCCATGGCTTGAGAACAGGCTGACACAAGGCCAACGCTCTAGTGATATTGTCTCAATACGTTGCAGGCAAACTGTCTCCTAATGCTTGTCAATTGAATTGGCAGATAATATGATAATGATATGGTAATGATATAATTAAGAGTTTTTGTTTTGCGTGCTTGCTCCTATCGCTCATAGCATGCGTGTCTTTTTTTCAATATCAGAGCATAAATTCTTGCATTTTTATTTATTTCCACTCATAATTTCGATATAGGTTTTGTTGTCGTTTTGGTCAATTCTGTTTTTTTTCTTCATATTCATATAGTCTATTGACGAATTAGCCAAACAAGCTACAATGGCTGAGGGTGACCTGGATGTAGAAATTGAGGGGAAATAAACAGATTGCAGTGAGCGACGCTAGTCTCCTTGCAGCCTGTCTGCGAGGTATATATAAGTAAGCTACTTGCATATATAGACGCATAAGTCAATATATGCCATCGTGTCACATACTATACATCGGCCGAGAGCAACACACCTGGAACTGCAAGTGTTTCTTTCTCACACTGCACCCTGCAGTTTCCACAAAGGCATCTGCACCTGCATCGCTCTCAACCAATGATCTCGTGCTATTTTCGGCTTTGACCTCTGGCGATGCTTTTTGTTAAACCGTAATGAGATGAGGGGACAGGATACACATTGCACAGGCTGTCAGATGAAAAGGGACTTGAAAATTAACCAACACATAGTTTGGTTGAATTTCATAGTCACCATTCATAATATACTACAGTACCTGATATGCACCAACGTGAGAACTCTCTGAAAGAAATATTGCAACACTGAATTGAGAGAGAGAGAGAGAGAGAGGAATACTGCAGAGAAAGAGGAAGAAACAGAGGGAGGGTTTGAGGGAAGGAAAGAGGGAGGGAGGAAAGAGAGAGAGAGAGTTAACAGCCATTTCTAAGAGAGGCAGAGGAGGGGACAGGCGTAATGCCTGCTGATTCACTGCAGAGAGAGGGGGAGGAGGAGAGAAAGTTAACATCACAACAGTTTCATCACATCAGCTACTTCCACGGGGGGGGGGGGGGCAGCCCATGTAGACAGACGCGTAGAAAGGGGACTGGGATGGCTAGTTTTGACTGCTCAGAAAGGAAAAGACCTGGAAAGAACACAGACATGAGGACCCATAACACTGTCACATTTCACACTACCACCATATCATCCAGCAAATGAGAGAGTCGGAAGGGGTTTGGGGGAGGTCACAAGACAGGAGATAATGCTGACGCACCATTGCTACAAGACAGCAAAGGAGGGAGAGGGAGAGTGGTGAAAACTGACAGTGTAATTATAGAGTACACAAACGGTGGCAGGCCGTTGTTTGAAGAGGTGTGAAGAGAAGAGAGGAGAGGAGAGAAGAGAGGCACAGTGGGGAGGAGTGGATGCTGCTGCCGGCTGTTCATAGTAGAGACAGCGAGAGGAGAGGGCAGGAGAGGAACAGAACATGCAGAGTGGGTAAACTCATCCAAACAAAGTGCAGACTCCGTGACCTACAGTTGAAGTCGGAAGTTTACATACACCTTTGCCAAATACATTTAAACTCAGTTTTTCACAATTCCTGACATTTAATCCTAGTAAAAATTGTCTAAGGTCAGTTACGATCACCACTTTATTTTAAGAATGTGAAATGTCAGAATAATAGTAGAGAGTGATTTATTTCAGCTTTTATTTCTTTCATCACAATCCCAGTGTGTCAGAAGTTTACATACACTCAATTAGTATTTGGTAGCATTGCCTTTAAATTGTTTAACTTGGGTTAAACGTTTTGGGTAGCCTTCCACAAGCTTCCCACAATAAGTTGGGTGAATTGTCCCATTCCTCCTGACAGAGCTGATGTAAGTCAGGTTGGTAGGCCTCCTTGCTCGCACACGCTTTTTCAGTTCTGCCCACAAATGTTTTATAGGCTTGAGGTCAGGGCTTTGTGATGGCCACTCCAATACCTTGACTTTGTTGTCCTTCAGCCATTTTGCCACAACTTTGGAAGTATGCTTGGGGTCATTGTCCATTTGGACAACTCATGTCTTGAGATGTTGCTTCAATATATCCACATAATTTCCCCTCCTCATGATGCCATCTATTTTGTGAAGTGGACCAGTCCCTCCTGCAGCAAAGCACCCCCACAACATGATGCTGCCACCCCTGGGCTTCACAGTTGGGATGGTGTTCTTCGGCTTGCAAGCCTCCCCCTTTTTCCTCCAAACATAACAATGGTCATTATGGCCAAACAGTTCTATTTTTGTTTCATCAGACCAGAGGACATTTCTCCAAAAAGTACAATCTTTGTCCTCATGTGCAGTTGCAAACCGTAGTCTGTCTTTTTTATGGCGGTTTTGGAGCAGTGGCTTCTTCCTTGCTGAGCGGCCTTTCAGGTTATGTCGATATAGGACTCATTTTACTGTGGATATAGATACTTTTGTACCTGTTTCCTCCAGCATCTTCACAAGGTACTTTGCTGTTGTTCTGGGATTGATTTGCACTTTTTGCACCAAAGTACGTTCATCTCTAGGAGACAGAACACGTCTCCTTCCTGAGCGGTATGATGGCTGCGTGGTCCCATGGTGTTATACTTGCGTACTATTGTTTGTACAGATGAACGTGATTCATTTGATTTCATTTGATTTTCCCATGATGTCAAGCAAAGAGGCACTGAGTTTGAAGGTAAACCTTGAAATACATCCACAGATACACCTCCAGTTGACTCAAATGATGCCTATTAGCCTATCAGAAGCTTCTAAAGCCATGACATCGTTTTCTGGAATTTTCCTCTGTTTAAAGGCACAGTCAATTTAGTGTATGTAAACTTCTGACCCACTGGAATTGTGAGTTATAAGTGAAATAATCTGTCTGTAACAATTGTTGGAAAAATTACTTGTGTCATGCACAAAGTGATGTCCTAACCGACTTGCCAAAACTATAGTTTGTTAACAAGAAATTTGTGGAGTGGTTGAAAAACACGTTTTAATGACTCCAACCTAAGTGTATGTAAACTTACGACTTCAACTGTATCATCAACCTTCTGCAAACTCATTTCCGGTAATGTGACAGACACAGAGCACAATATCCAAATCCGTTGCGTAATCTGTTGACGGTTGGGCAGAGATTTGCCTTATGCAACTAATATTCCAGAAACTGCAGATTAGATTAGGAGAGGAGCCAGTGCGGGGCGATTAGCCGTTGATATCAATTTACTGAATGCCCTCAGTCTGAATGCAACAATACAAAATGGTGAGTTATAGTTCCTGAAAAGGCTGTCTGTCTGTCAGTCCCTACAGATTGATGTTGATGAGTCAACTGTTAGGAACGGAAGGGATTACAAGAGGATGGATGGAGGTCATTCTCTGAGCCAGAGAGGAGATAGAAGGAAAAAGCAGAGAGAACATACAAAAGAGAGTGATTTACAGTAGAGTGAAGGAGGGAGAGAGAGAAATAGAGAGAATGAAAGAGGGATCTATAGAGCGAAGGAAAGAGGGAGAGAGACAGAAGGGAAGCAGATCACGTCAGTTTCCATGACAAGGTTACCACCCATTTACAGTGGCGACACACCCTCGACCTGGGGAAATAGCACACATCCATGACATGTCCCAAGAAAGGAACTTTCCATAGGAACAAACACATGTAATGTACTGTTTGTTGCATTCTTTTTCTCAGAGAAAATGACACATCTAGACCGACATCGCTGGCAGCTAGTGAAGTGACTGCATTTGAGGATGCATGAAGAATTCTTTGATCTGTGTTGAAAATGGCCTATTGACACTCCCCTAGGCTTTTTCTATCTTTGAATTAGAATCTCCAGGGAAGGTGTTGTGTCCATAGTACTGTACATTGAAGTGTGGTCTGGGGACTTATATCAGTTCAGGGAAAGAGAGCATGTCACATGCCCTAAAAGACACATCTATAGAAACACCGTCCTGCCTTTAAATGCTCAAAAGGCAGCATCATGTCGATTGGGACACAGCCTACAGTGTTTGTTGTCTAATATCTATCTAGTAGGGCCATTTATCCAACTTCGAAACAGACTAAAGTATATTGATGAACTAAATGCTCTCCCGTAAATCACTACCTCCCTGCTTAATGGATACCAAACCTACTAGTGATCAGTTATCCTTGTCTGCCCTTGCTCAACTCCATATCTCTCTCGTGCTGCCTATCTCACTCTGTCTCTGTCACGCACGCACGCACACACACACGCACGCACGCACGCACCCACCCACGCACTCTCAGATGTAATCTGAGTGAGAAGGCATTGTCGTGAGACACCGATCAGGAAATCACTTTGGAGCACTATCCTCCCCTCTCCCTGTCTCCAATACTCTGGCTGTGCGTGTGTGTGTGTGGAGGTTTTTGTGTGTGTGAACTGCTTCAACCTGAGGCTGAACTGCTTTGACTCATGGGCAGACACAGAGAGAGAGGGAAAGAGGGAGAGAAGCCGCCATGTACCCGCTAACGGAGGACCCCGCATCAGTGGTGCCTGCCTGTCTAGACTGACAAGGAACAGAGCGCCAAGAATAGAGGCTCTATGACCAACAGTCAGTTTATCTATCAAATGTATGGCTACCACTGCAGATGACCCTGGGCATGTTAGTGTGTTTGTCTTGTTACATCAGTAGACTTTAAACCAGTATATTTCAGTCCACATGAACAATAAAAGACCAACTATGCATACTTTTCTTACATTTTTATGTATAACTTCTTTAATATTTTTTTAGAGTACTGTTTAATCAGTGAGTACATTACAGGTACAAACTCTAGGCCATTATACTAGCTACAGTCAAGTAAAACATACTTAAGAACCTGCAGAGCACATGAAGTGTGTGTGCGTACGTGCGTGTAATTAGAACATTTAGTCATGGTCCAGATTACCAGATTAAACGGATAGATTACACCTTCCATCAAATTTACAGATTTGAATAATAGATTTTATTTTGAGGCTATTCTGAACACCTAGGAGAAGCTTGAACCAGATCACAACTGCAAGAATATGAATGTTCTTATCAGTGCAATGGCTGCTGCATTTCCATTTACAGTCTTCCTTCCCCAGATGTTAGCACACACAATTTGAGTCCATCAATCAGGAAAGCCTTTGGGAGGGGTATTTGAAATGGGCAAGTGAAGAAATTACATTGATCTTAGTTGAAGCTATGAACTATTGAGTTGATCTCATCTCCAAAGTGCTTGAGATGTTTGGAGAGGCTTGCCACTTCCAGTATTCCATTAACCATTAACCTCATCCTCTAGCAATTCCTGCTTGTCCATTTGACAGGCTATGGGTCTATGGGCCTGTGCTGGTCTCTCTAACAGCGAAGATTCCTCAAGGCTGCCAGTCTTTAGATTTGATGTGTTTTTATGTTTTACACTCTTGTCAACAGCAAGGACAAACAAGGCAGGTAGTATACAGTTTAGTCATATTGGGGGAAAATGAGATTGGCCCATTTTGGTCTTCTTGTCTCACTCCCATGTACTTGTCTCATTTTCATCTGCTTGTCCAACTCTCATCTACCTGTCCAACTCTCATCTACCTGTCCAACTCTCATCTACCTGTCCAACTCTCATCTACCTGTCCAACTCTCATCTACCTGTCCAACTCTCATCTACCTGTCCCACTCTCATCTACCTGTCTCACTCTCATCTACCTGTCTCACTCTCATCTACCTGTCTCACTCTCATCTACCTGTCTCACTCTCATCTACCTGTCTCACTCTCATCTACCTGTCCAACTCTCATCTACCTGTCTCACTCTCATCTACCTGTCTCACTCTCATCTACCTGTCTCACTCTCATCTACCTGTCCCACTCTCATCTACCTGTCTCACTCTCATATATCTGTCTCACTCTCATCTACCTGTCTCACTCTCATCTACCTGTCTCACTCTCATCTACCTGTCTCACTCTCATCTAGTTGAAGACCAGACTTCTTTGAGGATTCTGTCTGTCTGTCCTTATCATCACCCATTGTCTGTCTCCCTGTCTGTCCTCTCTCATCTTCTCTCCCTGGATGGGTACAGATGTGCACAGCACGCCAGACCCTGTCTCTCTTTGGTCTGCCCTCACTCGGCCTGTCCAGCAGACAGACAGGCTGCTTTATTTACCCGTTACACAAGTGCTGTTGCATAACACTCATACCTCCACCCCAACCTCTCTCCTCCTCCTCCTCCTCCTCCTCTCTCTCTCTCTCTCTCTCTCTCTTCCTTCTCTCTCCCCCCCTCTCCCTTTTTCTCAAAAACATTTTTTTTCAGCCTGGTCGCATTGTCCTCCATCACTCTGCAGATCTCTTTGTGCACCAACTCTCCATTCTCTCCATCCCTCCATTATTTTGGTGCACTGACATCCTTTTAAGAGATTTAGCTGTAGTGCTGCCAGCGAGGGTAAACTGTGTCCTGAGGGTACTGCTAACGGGGGCAGGTTTAGATGGGGACATGGTGGGCATACTGTGTGTCCTACATTTGGGACAACAAGTGGTGGCAGCGGTTGTTTCGTTTACAGGGGCAGGGTTAGAGGGGGACAGAGTTTGGCTGAGGGAGATAAGCTCCCCCTAAATCTCCCATTTAAGGAAATGCTTCCTTTTTTGTATTCAGAGCCTCAGCATAAACAAAGCATGCGACACGGAAGCAAAAGCGAAAAGCAAAACCACACAGCACGTACTTATACATACATACATAAATACATACAGTATACACTGTACTCTCATAGATTGGACCATGCATCAGAAAACCTTCTCTCTGATTTGTGCTTTCACCACCACTTTGTAATAATAAGGGCCACGTGTGTGTAATTACCAGACGAGACTGAATTCTTCCGCTGTTCTGTTCACTACACACTTCCGTCTGACTGCCATCATTAACTTCTTCTGGCTGCAAGCCCGAGGTCGGTACACTTATGACAACAGCCAGCTCAAGTGCAGGGCGCGAAATTCAAAAGATATTTTTTTTAAAATATTTAACTTTCACACATTAACAAGTCCAATACAGCATATGAAAGGTACACATCTTGTGAATCCAGCCAACATGTCCGATTTTTTAAATGTTTTACAGCGAAAACACCACGTATATTTATGTTAGCTCACCACCAAATACAAAAAAGGACAGACATTTTTCACAGCACAGGTAGCATGCACAAAGCCAACCTAACTAACCAAGAACCAACCAAACTAACCAACAAACAACTTAATCAGATGCCTGTCTTATAACATGTTATTCAATAAATCTATGTTTTGTTCGAAAAATGTGCATATTTCAGGTATAAATCATAGTTTACATTGCAGCTACAATCAGAAATTGCACCGAAAGCAGACAGAATAATTACAGACACCAACGCCAAATACCTAAATACTCATCATAAAACATTTCTGAAAAATACATAGTGTACAGCAAATGAAAGACAGGCATCTTGTGATTCCAGCCAATATTTCCGATTTATTAAGTGTTTTACAGCGAAAACACAATATAGCGTTATATTAGCTTACCACAATAGCCAGAAACACAAGCCATTTCCCAGCAGTAAAAGTTAGCGATCGTGACAAACCAGTAAAAGATATATAATTTTTGACTAACCTTGATATTCTTCATCAGATGACAGTCCTATAACATCAGGTTATACATACATACACTTATGTTTTGTTCGAAAATGTGCATATTTAGAGCTGAAATCAATGGTTATACATTGTGCTAACTTAGCTACTTTTTCCCACAACGTCCGGATTTTTTTCTGACACTTTTTCTGACACACATATTCTGACCAAATAGCTATTCATAAACATAACTAAAAAATACATGTTGTATAGGAAATGATAGATCCATTAGTTCTTAATGAAATCGCCGTGTTAGAATTCTAAAAATAACTTCATTACGACATACAGCTTCGGTATAGCTAGAGTACCCAAAAGCTGGGCGCCGACGACTAGTTCACATGTACGACAGATATATGAAATAGCATCATAAAATGTTTCCTACTTTTGCTGATCTTCCATCAGAATGTTGTACAAGGGGTCCTTTGTTTGGATTTAGAACGGCCTCTTTCCCTCTCGATTTAGCAAGCACACTAGCCAAGTGGCACGAATCTCTCCATGTCAACAAACGGAAGAGAACGGAACACAACAAAACTCCCGAAAAAATTTCAATAATCTGATTAAACTATATTGAAAAAACATACTTTACGATGATATGGTCACATGTATCAAATAAAATCAAAGCCGGAGATATTAGTCGTCCATAACGGCAGCTTATCAGAAGGCAAATCCAGGTTCCTTCTCGCGCCTTCCTGAAAACAGGAAATGGGTGACACGTCATTCCAAGAGCTGTTATTCCACTTCAGACCAAGATAAACACCCCATTTCTTCTCTCACCGCCTCTTGACATCCAGGGGAAGGTGTATGACGTGCATGTATACTAATAGGTATCATGCCCATTTATAGGCAGGACCTAGAAGAGAGCATAGTTTTCAGACTTTCCACTTCCTGGTCAGGAAGTTTGTGCCAAATGAGTTCTGTTTTACTCACAGATATAATTCAAATGGTTTTAGAAACTAGAGAGTGTTTTCTATCCAATAGTAATAATAATATGCATATTGTACGAGCAAGAATTGAGTACGAGGCCGTTTGAAATGGGCACCTTTTATCTGGCTACTCAATACTGCCCCTGCAGCCAAAACAGGTTAAAGTCATTTGTGGTGACGTCAAAATGAGGGGTGGTGTACAAAACAAAGTCATCAGCGATTGGATCATCTCTAACCAATCAGAGTTATATGAGACAGGGTTTGGTGAGCCAACACACTCATCCTGGGCAGATCATATTAGGATTTTTACATTACTGGATGAAATCTGTGCAGCACTTTAATCAAAGCACCAATGTTCTGCATCAAGAAGGGCTCATATCTCTGGACTAACAAGGGCTCATATCTCTGGACTAAGTGCTCAATCAGGTACTTTGGTTCTGTTATGGTTTGATTATGTAGTGATTTCAAAAAAAGATTAAGTAATTTCTAAAGCAGTTTGGTTGGTACAGTATAAGCAGTGGTGGAAGAAGTACCCAATTGTCACACTTGAGTAAAAGTAAAGATACCTTAAGAGAAAATAACTCAAAGTGAAAGTCACCCAGTAAAATCCTACTTGAGAGTAAAAGTCTGAAAGTATTTGCTTTTAAATATACTTAAGTATCAAAAGTAAATGTAATTGCTAAAATATACTTAAGTATTAAAAGTAAATGTATACATCATTTCAAATTCCTTACATGAAACAAACCAGACTCCACCATTTTCTTGTTTTATTAAAATGTACGGATAGCCAGGGGCACGCTCCAACCCTCATACATAATTTACAAACGAAGCATGTGTTTGGTGAGTCTGCCAGATCAGAGGCAGTAGGGATGGCCAGGGATGTTCTCTTGATAAGTGTGTGAATTAGACCATTTCCCTGTCTTGCTAAGCATTCAAAATATAACGAGTAATTTTAGGTGTCAGGGAAAACGTATGGAGTAAAAAAAAACGCCCAAGTATTTTTACTTAAGTAATTTACATCAACGAGTATAAGTATCATGTGCAGTGTTTTTCCTGGTCCAGCATGGACTGTCTATAACAGGGATTCTTATTTTTACAGTAAAACTATATAATAATAATAATATATGTAATTTAGTGTATACGTTTTAATCCAAAGCGATTTGTAGTAGACTATGCATACATTTTAGAATATGTGACCCCAGCAGGAATCGAACAACAACCCTGAGGTTACTAGTGCCACACTCTTACCAAATGAGCCACACAAGACCACCTACAGTAACAGGGGAAGTGACTGGTCTACTGGCCTAAAGGTCTTCTGACTCTGCCCCTTGATCCCTATGAAACAACAGGCTGAATAGCATGGTCAGAGGTCTAACCCGTGTGTTATGATTTTTATGAATAATGACTAAATGATGTATACATTTAACATAGAACTATAACTAACAAAAATCTTACCTGTCACTGTATGATTGTATGACATTTATTAGAATCATAAATCTAAATCCGATGTGTGTAGTTTTAGTCAGAATTAGAACAAGGACTTTTTGTTCTTTTTTAGTATGTAAGCAGGGTGCAAATGTGAAACAAATGATAAGAGGAGCTATCGACCGACAAGCTGTACTACTGTGTTCCTTACAGGACATTCTGTCCCCACCCAGGGAGGGGAGAAACCTTGGGCTTGTAGTAGATTGTATAACAGGTGGCAGGCAATGTATGAGAAGGAGAAGACTTGTGAACTATATTGTCATTGTCTTAGAGGAGGAGGGACAGTTATGACGAAATGAGAGGTATATAAACCAATGTACATGTAAGGATGGGCAGAGCTTTCGTAAATAAACATGCTGACTATGGTAGACTGGCCTCTGTCTGTTTCATTTTAATAAGAACCTTACAAATTCTTAGTAACAGACAGAGTATTTTAATTGAAGTTCAGTTTATGAACATTGAGAACAAAATTCTTTTGACACCGTGTCACTCTGCTCTTGACCCCCAGCCCTGACCTCTCCTTGGGGTTCTGTTTCACGAGATCAATCTTAGCTTTCTTTTCTTGGAAGTTACTGGATGGAATACGAGGCCCCTACTAGGGGCTAGTGATGCATAATAGTTTAGGGTCTTTATTGTTTTTGAGTATATGCTTTCAGCATTATGCTCAGCATGTTGTAGTAACTGAGGGCTGAATCCTAACTTGTATGGATATGTACACACAATAACTCATGTAAATCATGCATTGCTATCAATAAGAGATTGTTTAAGTTATGCACACTGGTCTAAAATGGATTCACCCCTTAACATCCAAACTTTTGTTTCACAGTTTCCAAATATTGTAGTGTCAAACCAGGCAACTGGCTGCGGCCACTCCCAGCATGAGCCCTTGTTGAGGCTGTATTAGTCAGGGCCTGCCTGCACCACTTCCTGATGCATTAGCTGTTTAGAAACAAACAGAGCTAATGGGATCTCTCTCCTCATGT
This sequence comes from Salvelinus namaycush, assembly GCF_016432855.1. Classification (NCBI taxonomy): domain Eukaryota; kingdom Metazoa; phylum Chordata; class Actinopteri; order Salmoniformes; family Salmonidae; genus Salvelinus; species Salvelinus namaycush. The sequence continues at coordinate 10,180,140 of NC_052343.1, read as the reverse complement.
ATGCTGTTATGTGATGGAGGGATTTAATAGCTAATGGCTGCCCTGTATTGATGTTGGAATAGACTCCTTCCTTTTAGGGAAAGTTGTGTATGTTTACATCTGACACTGAGGAAAAGAGCCCGTCATGATAAATGCATGGCTGTGATGCTCTTTCTCATGATAAATGATAGCTCCCATTTCACTGGAGAAGAGACTACTTGTTTTGCTGACATAGAAATTGCCTATGAAATGTAACCATGCTTGTTTTGATTGATGTGTTTTGTCTTTTTACTGAATGAGTTAAAATGATCTACCTTGATGTGTCTCCATTGTACAGCACACCCATTGGTGTGATGACTTGGTAGTCATTGTGTTCAGTGGGGCTCTAACGTTCATGAATTGCTTATGAAACCTTGTTTCGTAATCTAAATGGAAACTAAATGTCAATGAATGTGTATTGGAGGCGAAGTCAGGTGCAGGAGAGCAGAGTGAATTGAACAGGTGCACTCTTTATTCCGGTAAACTTGCAAAAAAGCACAAAACAACGTGCCCAAAACACGGAACATAGACAAATGTCTGGCACGTAACAAAATTCCCAATATACAAAGTACACGTAACACAAACAAAATTCCCAATATACAAAGTACACGTAACACAAACAATCTTCCACAAAGACATGATGGGGAACAGAGGAATACATACATGTAGATTGATTGGGGAATGAAAACCAGGTGTGCAGGGAACAAGACAAAACAAATGGATACATGAAAAATGGAGCGGCGATGGCTAGAATGCAGGTGACGTCGACCACCGAACGCCGCCCGAACAAGGAGAGGACCTGACTTTGGCGGAAGTCGTGACACTAAAAGGCCTGCCTTTGTTGCTGAAACAACAGACAAGTCAACCTGCTTAGCTACCTCATTGACTCTCCGTGGGCTCAGAATGAGTGGGGATACTTTTTAAACTCTGCTGGGAGGGATCATTTATTGTGCACTTGCACACTGTCATGGATTTAACAGCGGTGGAAACTCCCGCTAGCCAATGTTAACACTAATCCAATCCTTTGAATCCATGTCGGTGAGTGCGCAAGTGCACAGTTTCATAATTTATTTATTATATTTCTATAGCGGTTTTCATAATCTCAAAGCGCGTCAAAAGCAAAAAACAAACAAGCAATACATCATGAGTAGCCTTTAGTTTAGGGGAAATGCGGAGAATCTAAGGTGTCTCTCAACAATATGTATGTCCCCCTGAAGTGTGCACTCATCCACTACTTCCCACAGATCTAAAAGCACTGCAGTCATGGGCTAGTGGGAGTACCATATTTATTCTACCAGTCATTTCCTTTTAAATCAGTGACGGAAGGTGAACAGGTGCACATTTTGCGAGGAGGAGAGATAATTGGGATATATCCCGCTACTGTCCCTATGGATCCGTGTCTACTCACTGTTGTGAACTCGCTCTCCCCTTTGGGCATAAAGGACCATTCAACAGTGGCCTCGGCGGGCACCTCGCCCCTCATTTTAGAGGAGATACAGCCCAGCTTAAAGCCTTCGTTGACCACTGCGTCAGTGTCAGAGTCCACCTCCACACATGCTCCATGGCATAGAGACGCTGAGGAGAGAGAAAGTACAACAAACATACAGTTAGCCATGGATATTTGGTGCTAGCCATGGATATTTGGCTTTACAGCCCACTGGGCACATTGGGTGAATCAACGTTGTTGACCCAACGTGGAATAGACATTGAATTGGCGTCCGTGCCCAGTGAGAGTACACTCCTCTTTTACAGTGGTCACATCCGTGCAGCACGATAATTTGATCACTATAAACGGTTGGTCAATATAACCACGTTCACTAAAAATGGAGTGCAGTGTACGAGTAAATCTGAAGTAGGCCTGAGAGCCATCATGGGTGAGGATCCTTGTTCATTGATCCATGGCTTGAGAACAGGCTGACACAAGGCCAACGCTCTAGTGATATTGTCTCAATACGTTGCAGGCAAACTGTCTCCTAATGCTTGTCAATTGAATTGGCAGATAATATGATAATGATATGGTAATGATATAATTAAGAGTTTTTGTTTTGCGTGCTTGCTCCTATCGCTCATAGCATGCGTGTCTTTTTTTCAATATCAGAGCATAAATTCTTGCATTTTTATTTATTTCCACTCATAATTTCGATATAGGTTTTGTTGTCGTTTTGGTCAATTCTGTTTTTTTTCTTCATATTCATATAGTCTATTGACGAATTAGCCAAACAAGCTACAATGGCTGAGGGTGACCTGGATGTAGAAATTGAGGGGAAATAAACAGATTGCAGTGAGCGACGCTAGTCTCCTTGCAGCCTGTCTGCGAGGTATATATATAAGTAAGCTACTTGCATATATAGACGCATAAGTCAATATATGCCATCGTGTCACATACTATACATCGGCCGAGAGCAACACACCTGGAACTGCAAGTGTTTCTTTCTCACACTGCACCCTGCAGTTTCCACAAAGGCATCTGCACCTGCATCGCTCTCAACCAATGATCTCGTGCTATTTTCGGCTTTGACCTCTGGCGATGCTTTTTGTTAAACCGTAATGAGATGAGGGGACAGGATACACATTGCACAGGCTGTCAGATGAAAAGGGACTTGAAAATTAACCAACACATAGTTTGGTTGAATTTCATAGTCACCATTCATAATATACTACAGTACCTGATATGCACCAACGTGAGAACTCTCTGAAAGAAATATTGCAACACTGAATTGAGAGAGAGAGAGAGAGAGGAATACTGCAGAGAAAGAGGAAGAAACAGAGGGAGGGTTTGAGGGAAGGAAAGAGGGAGGGAGGAAAGAGAGAGAGAGAGTTAACAGCCATTTCTAAGAGAGGCAGAGGAGGGGACAGGCGTAATGCCTGCTGATTCACTGCAGAGAGAGGGGGAGGAGGAGAGAAAGTTAACATCACAACAGTTTCATCACATCAGCTACTTCCACGGGGGGGGGGGGGGCAGCCCATGTAGACAGACGCGTAGAAAGGGGACTGGGATGGCTAGTTTTGACTGCTCAGAAAGGAAAAGACCTGGAAAGAACACAGACACGAGGACCCATAACACTGTCACATTTCACACTACCACCATATCATCCAGCAAATGAGAGAGTCGGAAGGGGTTTGGGGGAGGTCACAAGACAGGAGATAATGCTGACGCACCATTGCTACAAGACAGCAAAGGAGGGAGAGGGAGAGTGGTGAAAACTGACAGTGTAATTATAGAGTACACAAACGGTGGCAGGCCGTTGTTTGAAGAGGTGTGAAGAGAAGAGAGGAGAGGAGAGAAGAGAGGCACAGTGGGGAGGAGTGGATGCTGCTGCCGGCTGTTCATAGTAGAGACAGCGAGAGGAGAGGGCAGGAGAGGAACAGAACATGCAGAGTGGGTAAACTCATCCAAACAAAGTGCAGACTCCGTGACCTACAGTTGAAGTCGGAAGTTTACATACACCTTTGCCAAATACATTTAAACTCAGTTTTTCACAATTCCTGACATTTAATCCTAGTAAAAATTGTCTAAGGTCAGTTACGATCACCACTTTATTTTAAGAATGTGAAATGTCAGAATAATAGTAGAGAGTGATTTATTTCAGCTTTTATTTCTTTCATCACAATCCCAGTGTGTCAGAAGTTTACATACACTCAATTAGTATTTGGTAGCATTGCCTTTAAATTGTTTAACTTGGGTTAAACGTTTTGGGTAGCCTTCCACAAGCTTCCCACAATAAGTTGGGTGAATTGTCCCATTCCTCCTGACAGAGCTGATGTAAGTCAGGTTGGTAGGCCTCCTTGCTCGCACACGCTTTTTCAGTTCTGCCCACAAATGTTTTATAGGCTTGAGGTCAGGGCTTTGTGATGGCCACTCCAATACCTTGACTTTGTTGTCCTTCAGCCATTTTGCCACAACTTTGGAAGTATGCTTGGGGTCATTGTCCATTTGGACAACTCATGTCTTGAGATGTTGCTTCAATATATCCACATAATTTCCCCTCCTCATGATGCCATCTATTTTGTGAAGTGGACCAGTCCCTCCTGCAGCAAAGCACCCCCACAACATGATGCTGCCACCCCTGGGCTTCACAGTTGGGATGGTGTTCTTCGGCTTGCAAGCCTCCCCCTTTTTCCTCCAAACATAACAATGGTCATTATGGCCAAACAGTTCTATTTTTGTTTCATCAGACCAGAGGACATTTCTCCAAAAAGTACAATCTTTGTCCTCATGTGCAGTTGCAAACCGTAGTCTGTCTTTTTTATGGCGGTTTTGGAGCAGTGGCTTCTTCCTTGCTGAGCGGCCTTTCAGGTTATGTCGATATAGGACTCATTTTACTGTGGATATAGATACTTTTGTACCTGTTTCCTCCAGCATCTTCACAAGGTACTTTGCTGTTGTTCTGGGATTGATTTGCACTTTTTGCACCAAAGTACGTTCATCTCTAGGAGACAGAACACGTCTCCTTCCTGAGCGGTATGATGGCTGCGTGGTCCCATGGTGTTATACTTGCGTACTATTGTTTGTACAGATGAACGTGATTCATTTGATTTCATTTGATTTTCCCATGATGTCAAGCAAAGAGGCACTGAGTTTGAAGGTAAACCTTGAAATACATCCACAGATACACCTCCAGTTGACTCAAATGATGCCTATTAGCCTATCAGAAGCTTCTAAAGCCATGACATCGTTTTCTGGAATTTTCCTCTGTTTAAAGGCACAGTCAATTTAGTGTATGTAAACTTCTGACCCACTGGAATTGTGAGTTATAAGTGAAATAATCTGTCTGTAACAATTGTTGGAAAAATTACTTGTGTCATGCACAAAGTGATGTCCTAACCGACTTGCCAAAACTATAGTTTGTTAACAAGAAATTTGTGGAGTGGTTGAAAAACACGTTTTAATGACTCCAACCTAAGTGTATGTAAACTTACGACTTCAACTGTATCATCAACCTTCTGCAAACTCATTTCCGGTAATGTGACAGACACAGAGCACAATATCCAAATCCGTTGCGTAATCTGTTGACGGTTGGGCAGAGATTTGCCTTATGCAACTAATATTCCAGAAACTGCAGATTAGATTAGGAGAGGAGCCAGTGCGGGGCGATTAGCCGTTGATATCAATTTACTGAATGCCCTCAGTCTGAATGCAACAATACAAAATGGTGAGTTATAGTTCCTGAAAAGGCTGTCTGTCTGTCAGTCCCTACAGATTGATGTTGATGAGTCAACTGTTAGGAACGGAAGGGATTACAAGAGGATGGATGGAGGTCATTCTCTGAGCCAGAGAGGAGATAGAAGGAAAAAGCAGAGAGAACATACAAAAGAGAGTGATTTACAGTAGAGTGAAGGAGGGAGAGAGAGAAATAGAGAGAATGAAAGAGGGATCTATAGAGCGAAGGAAAGAGGGAGAGAGACAGAAGGGAAGCAGATCACGTCAGTTTCCATGACAAGGTTACCACCCATTTACAGTGGCGACACACCCTCGACCTGGGGAAATAGCACACATCCATGACATGTCCCAAGAAAGGAACTTTCCATAGGAACAAACACATGTAATGTACTGTTTGTTGCATTCTTTTTCTCAGAGAAAATGACACATCTAGACCGACATCGCTGGCAGCTAGTGAAGTGACTGCATTTGAGGATGCATGAAGAATTCTTTGATCTGTGTTGAAAATGGCCTATTGACACTCCCCTAGGCTTTTTCTATCTTTGAATTAGAATCTCCAGGGAAGGTGTTGTGTCCATAGTACTGTACATTGAAGTGTGGTCTGGGGACTTATATCAGTTCAGGGAAAGAGAGCATGTCACATGCCCTAAAAGACACATCTATAGAAACACCGTCCTGCCTTTAAATGCTCAAAAGGCAGCATCATGTCGATTGGGACACAGCCTACAGTGTTTGTTGTCTAATATCTATCTAGTAGGGCCATTTATCCAACTTCGAAACAGACTAAAGTATATTGATGAACTAAATGCTCTCCCGTAAATCACTACCTCCCTGCTTAATGGATACCAAACCTACTAGTGATCAGTTATCCTTGTCTGCCCTTGCTCAACTCCATATCTCTCTCGTGCTGCCTATCTCACTCTGTCTCTGTCACGCACGCACGCACACACACACGCACGCACCCACCCACGCACTCTCAGATGTAATCTGAGTGAGAAGGCATTGTCGTGAGACACCGATCAGGAAATCACTTTGGAGCACTATCCTCCCCTCTCCCTGTCTCCAATACTCTGGCTGTGCGTGTGTGTGTGTGGAGGTTTTTGTGTGTGTGAACTGCTTCAACCTGAGGCTGAACTGCTTTGACTCATGGGCAGACACAGAGAGAGAGGGAAAGAGGGAGAGAAGCCGCCATGTACCCGCTAACGGAGGACCCCGCATCAGTGGTGCCTGCCTGTCTAGACTGACAAGGAACAGAGCGCCAAGAATAGAGGCTCTATGACCAACAGTCAGTTTATCTATCAAATGTATGGCTACCACTGCAGATGACCCTGGGCATGTTAGTGTGTTTGTCTTGTTACATCAGTAGACTTTAAACCAGTATATTTCAGTCCACATGAACAATAAAAGACCAACTATGCATACTTTTCTTACATTTTTATGTATAACTTCTTTAATATTTTTTTAGAGTACTGTTTAATCAGTGAGTACATTACAGGTACAAACTCTAGGCCATTATACTAGCTACAGTCAAGTAAAACATACTTAAGAACCTGCAGAGCACATGAAGTGTGTGTGCGTACGTGCGTGTAATTAGAACATTTAGTCATGGTCCAGATTACCAGATTAAACGGATAGATTACACCTTCCATCAAATTTACAGATTTGAATAATAGATTTTATTTTGAGGCTATTCTGAACACCTAGGAGAAGCTTGAACCAGATCACAACTGCAAGAATATGAATGTTCTTATCAGTGCAATGGCTGCTGCATTTCCATTTACAGTCTTCCTTCCCCAGATGTTAGCACACACAATTTGAGTCCATCAATCAGGAAAGCCTTTGGGAGGGCTATTTGAAATGGGCAAGTGAAGAAATTACATTGATCTTAGTTGAAGCTATGAACTATTGAGTTGATCTCATCTCCAAAGTGCTTGAGATGTTTGGAGAGGCTTGCCACTTCCAGTATTCCATTAACCATTAACCTCATCCTCTAGCAATTCCTGCTTGTCCATTTGACAGGCTATGGGTCTATGGGCCTGTGCTGGTCTCTCTAACAGCGAAGATTCCTCAAGGCTGCCAGTCTTTAGATTTGATGTGTTTTTATGTTTTACACTCTTGTCAACAGCAAGGACAAACAAGGCAGGTAGTATACAGTTTAGTCATATTGGGGGAAAATGAGATTGGCCCATTTTGGTCTTCTTGTCTCACTCCCATGTACTTGTCTCATTTTCATCTGCTTGTCCAACTCTCATCTACCTGTCCAACTCTCATCTACCTATCCAACTCTCATCTACCTGTCCAACTCTCATCTACCTGTCCAACTCTCATCTACCTGTCCAACTCTCATCTACCTGTCCCACTCTCATCTACCTGTCTCACTCTCATCTACCTGTCTCACTCTCATCTACCTGTCTCACTCTCATCTACCTGTCTCACTCTCATCTACCTGTCTCACTCTCATCTACCTGTCCAACTCTCATCTACCTGTCTCACTCTCATCTACCTGTCTCACTCTCATCTACCTGTCTCACTCTCATCTACCTGTCCCACTCTCATCTACCTGTCTCACTCTCATATATCTGTCTCACTCTCATCTACCTGTCTCACTCTCATCTACCTGTCTCACTCTCATCTACCTGTCTCACTCTCATCTAGTTGAAGACCAGACTTCTTTGAGGATTCTGTCTGTCTGTCCTTATCATCACCCATTGTCTGTCTCCCTGTCTGTCCTCTCTCATCTTCTCTCCCTGGATGGGTACAGATGTGCACAGCACGCCAGACCCTGTCTCTCTTTGGTCTGCCCTCACTCGGCCTGTCCAGCAGACAGACAGGCTGCTTTATTTACCCGTTACACAAGTGCTGTTGCATAACACTCATACCTCCACCCCAACCTCTCTCCTCCTCCTCCTCCTCCTCCTCCTCTCTCTCTCTCTCTCTCTCTCTCTCTCTCTTCCTTCTCTCTCCCCCCCTCTCCCTTTTTCTCAAAAACATTTTTTTTCAGCCTGGTCGCATTGTCCTCCATCACTCTGCAGATCTCTTTGTGCACCAACTCTCCATTCTCTCCATCCCTCCATTATTTTGGTGCACTGACATCCTTTTAAGAGATTTAGCTGTAGTGCTGCCAGCGAGGGTAAACTGTGTCCTGAGGGTACTGCTAACGGGGGCAGGTTTAGATGGGGACATGGTGGGCATACTGTGTGTCCTACATTTGGGACAACAAGTGGTGGCAGCGGTTGTTTCGTTTACAGGGGCAGGGTTAGAGGGGGACAGAGTTTGGCTGAGGGAGATAAGCTCCCCCTAAATCTCCCATTTAAGGAAATGCTTCCTTTTTTGTATTCAGAGCCTCAGCATAAACAAAGCATGCGACACGGAAGCAAAAGCGAAAAGCAAAACCACACAGCACGTACTTATACATACATACATAAATACATACAGTATACACTGTACTCTCATAGATTGGACCATGCATCAGAAAACCTTCTCTCTGATTTGTGTTTTCACCACCACTTTGTAATAATAAGGGCCACGTGTGTGTAATTACCAGACGAGACTGAATTCTTCCGCTGTTCTGTTCACTACACACTTCCGTCTGACTGCCATCATTAACTTCTTCTGGCTGCAAGCCCGAGGTCGGTACACTTATGACAACAGCCAGCTCAAGTGCAGGGCGCGAAATTCAAAAGATATATTTTTTAAAATATTTAACTTTCACACATTAACAAGTCCAATACAGCATATGAAAGGTACACATCTTGTGAATCCAGCCAACATGTCCGATTTTTTTAAATGTTTTACAGCGAAAACACCACGTATATTTATGTTAGCTCACCACCAAATACAAAAAAGGACAGACATTTTTCACAGCACAGGTAGCATGCACAAAGCCAACCTAACTAACCAAGAACCAACCAAACTAACCAACAAACAACTTAATCAGATGCCTGTCTTATAACATGTTATTCAATAAATCTATGTTTTGTTCGAAAAATGTGCATATTTCAGGTATAAATCATAGTTTACATTGCAGCTACAATCAGAAATTGCACCGAAAGCAGACAGAATAATTACAGACACCAACGCCAAATACCTAAATACTCATCATAAAACATTTCTGAAAAATACATAGTGTACAGCAAATGAAAGACAGGCATCTTGTGATTCCAGCCAATATTTCCGATTTATTAAGTGTTTTACAGCGAAAACACAATATAGCGTTATATTAGCTTACCACAATAGCCAGAAACACAAGCCATTTCCCAGCAGTAAAAGTTAGCGATCGTGACAAACCAGTAAAAGATATATAATTTTTGACTAACCTTGATATTCTTCATCAGATGACAGTCCTATAACATCAGGTTATACATACATACACTTATGTTTTGTTCGAAAATGTGCATATTTAGAGCTGAAATCAATGGTTATACATTGTGCTAACTTAGCTACTTTTTCCCACAACGTCCGGATTTTTTTCTGACACTTTTTCTGACACACATATTCTGACCAAATAGCTATTCATAAACATAACTAAAAAATACATGTTGTATAGGAAATGATAGATCCATTAGTTCTTAATGAAATCGCCGTGTTAGAATTCTAAAAATAACTTCATTACGACATACAGCTTCGGTATAGCTAGAGTACCCAAAAGCTGGGCGCCGACGACTAGTTCACATGTACGACAGATATATGAAATAGCATCATAAAATGTTTCCTACTTTTGCTGATCTTCCATCAGAATGTTGTACAAGGGGTCCTTTGTTTGGATTTAGAACGGCCTCTTTCCCTCTCGATTTAGCAAGCACACTAGCCAAGTGGCACGAATCTCTCCATGTCAACAAACGGAAGAGAACGGAACACAACAAAACTCCCGAAAAAATTTCAATAATCTGATTAAACTATATTGAAAAAACATACTTTACGATGATATGGTCACATGTATCAAATAAAATCAAAGCCGGAGATATTAGTCGTCCATAACGGCAGCTTATCAGAAGGCAAATCCAGGTTCCTTCTCGCGCCTTCCTGAAAACAGGAAATGGGTGACACGTCATTCCAAGAGCTGTTATTCCACTTCAGACCAAGATAAACACCCCATTTCTTCTCTCACCGCCTCTTGACATCCAGGGGAAGGTGTATGACGTGCATGTATACTAATAGGTATCATGCCCATTTATAGGCAGGACCTAGAAGAGAGCATAGTTTTCAGACTTTCCACTTCCTGGTCAGGAAGTTTGTGCCAAATGAGTTCTGTTTTACTCACAGATATAATTCAAATGGTTTTAGAAACTAGAGAGTGTTTTCTATCCAATAGTAATAATAATATGCATATTGTACGAGCAAGAATTGAGTACGAGGCCGTTTGAAATGGGCACCTTTTATCTGGCTACTCAATACTGCCCCTGCAGCCAAAACAGGTTAAAGTCATTTGTGGTGACGTCAAAATGAGGGGTGGTGTACAAAACAAAGTCATCAGCGATTGGATCATCTCTAACCAATCAGAGTAACAAAGCCAATGACCAATTTTCCAAATGCTGCTTTTCCCACATGTGTTCTGGCTCTCGCCCAACCCATCGGTTTCTGGGACCAATCAGAATGGTAAGAATTCATTAGCGTTCTATAAATCGTCTGGGAGGTACTCAGATCCAGAATAATTGCGGAGAAGAAATTAATGTCCGTGGGCGTGGTGTAGCGTTTGGCCGGAGCAAGGAGTTTGGGTAGCCAGGCAATGTGTGTACATCCATTCAAATAGAAACATTCAGGTTTTTCACATAGGGCCGGGATAATGAACTAGATAATGCATGGTGACAAATTTTTTTCTTCAGCAAATGGTTGAGGGACCGGAACGTTATTACAAATAATTTGAAGATGGCAAATTGACTGCAAGAAGCCCAAACAGATACACTACATTGGACTAGTAACCGAAAGGTTACAAGTTCGAATCCCCGAGCTGACAAGGTACAAATCTGTCGTTCTGCCCCTGAACAAGGCAGTTAACCCACTGTTCCTAGGCCGTCATTGAAAATAAGAATTTGTTCTTAACTGACTTGCCTAGTTAAATAAAGGTTAAAAAACATGTGGACACCTGCACGATGAACATCTCGTTCCAAAACCATCAGCATTAATATGGAGTTGGTCTGCCCTTAGGTGCTACAACTCCACTTTTCTGGGCTGGCTTTCCACTAGATGTTGGAACATTGCTGCGGGGACTTGCTTCCATTCAGCCACAAGTGTGAGGTCGAGCACTGATGTTGGGCAATTAGACCTGGCTCGCAGTCAGCATTCCAATTCAATTCGTGCGATGGAGTTGAGGTCAGGGCTCTTTGCAGGTCGGTCAAGTTCTTCAACACCGATCTCGACAAACCATTTCTGTATGGCTCTTGCTTCGTACACGGGGGCATTGTCATGCTGAAACAGGAAAGGGCACTCCCCAAACTCGGACTGCCAGATGGTGAAGCTTGATTCACTCCAGAGAACGTGTTTCCAGAGTCCAATGAAGACGAACTTTATACCACTCCAGCCGATGCTTGGCGTTGCGCATGGTGATCTTAGGCAGCTGCTCGGCCATGGAAACCCATTTCATGAAGCTTCCGACGAACAGTTCTTGTGCTGACGTTGCTTCCAGAGGCAGTTTGGAACTCTGTAGTTGCAACCGAGGATAGGCGATTTTTACGTGCAGCGCACCTCAGCACTCGTTCTGTGAGCTTGTGTGGCTTACCACTTCCTCTTCTCTTCAGCTCTAGCAGATCATACATTTGACAAACTGACTTGTTGGAAAGTTGGCATCCTATGACGGTGCCACGTTGAAAGTCACTGAGCTCTTTAGTAAGGCCATTCTACTGTCAATGTTTGTTTATGGGGATTGCATGGCTGTGTGCTCAATTTTATATACAGTTGAAGTTTACATACACCTTAGCCAAATACATTTAAACTCAGTTTTTCATAATTCCTGACATTTAATCCTAGTAAAAATTCCCTGTCTTAGGTCAGTTAGGATCACCATTTTGTTTTAAGAATGTGAAATGTTAGAATAATAGTAGAGAGGACAATTTATTTCAGCTTTTATTTCTTTCATCACATTCCCAGTGGGTCAGTTTACATACACCCAATTAGTATTTGGTAGCATTGTCAAATGTTTTGGGTAGCCTTCCACAAGCTTCCCAGAATAAGTTGGGTGAATTTTGTCCCATTCCTCCTGACAGAGCTGGTGTAACTGAGTCAGGTTTGTAGGTCTCCTTGCTCGCACACGCTTTTTCAGTTCTGCCCACAAATTTTCTATGGGACTGAGGTCAGGGCTTTGTGATGGCCACTCCATACCTTGAGGTCATGTCGATATAGGATTCGTTTTATTGTGGATATAGATACTTTTGTACCTGTTTCCTCCAGCATCTTCACAAGGTCCTTTGCTGTTGTTCTGGGATTGATTTGCACTTTTCGCACCAAAGTACTTTAATCTCTAGTAGACAGAACACGTCTCCTTCCTGAGTGGTTTGACGGCTGCGTGGTCCCGTGGTGTTTATACTTGCGTACTATTGCTTGTACAGATGAAGGTGGTACCTTCAGGCGTTTGGAAATTGCTCCCAAGGATGAACCAGACTTGTGGAGGTCTACAATTTCTTTTTGAGGTCTTGGCTGAATTCTTTTGATTTTCCCATGATGTCAAGCAAAGAGGCACTAAGTTTGAAGGTAGGCCTTGAAATACATCCACAGGTACACCTCCAATATGCTCAAATGATGTCAATTAGCCTATCAAAAGCTTCTAAAGCCATGACATAATTTTTCTGGAATTTTCCAAGCTGTTTAAAGGCACAGTCAATTTAGTGTATGTAAACATCTGACCCACTGGAATTGTGATACAGTGAATTATAAGTGAAATAATCTGTCTGTAAACAATTGTTGGAAAAATTACTTGTGTCATGCCTAAAATAGATGTTCTTACCGACTTGCCAAAACTATAGTTTGTTAACAAGAAATGGGTGGAGTGGTTGAAAAATGAGTTTTAATGACTCCAACCTGAGTGTATGTAAACTTCCGACTGTCAGCAATGGGTGTGGCATAACTTTGTTTATGAAATAAATTAAATAAGTATGTAATTGTTGTGTCATTTGTTCTTTCAGGTTCCCTATATTTAATATTAGGTTTTGGTCGAAGATCTGATAACATTCACTATCAAAAATATGCAAAAGGAGAGAAAATTTGAAAGGGAGCAAATACTATTTCACAGCACTGTACATGTAATATGGATTCAGAACGCATTATGTGCATACTGTAATAGATGTGTTGTATGCAAACCATAGTGAAGCACACCTCACAGTACAGTCCATTCTGTTTTCCATGATGCTACGGGGGTAGACACAGCGGGTTTGTGTGACAGATTAAGCAACAGTGAGTACAGGTACTAATCTACACTGTTCTAGACTGTTCCATACTGCCGCTAATGAGCCCTCAATTTTAACTCCAACGCATGGCCTCATCTCATCTCGTTATTCGCTCTGAAAACAAGTACAGCTGGTTTAGGCTTTTAGTGAGCAATCTGGCAAAATGAGGGTCTCACACACACAGGTCTTGTTTTTTTGCAGTCAATGGGAAGGAACACTTGGTTAAACAGTGCACAGGACATTCAATATACTGTATCTCTATTATTTAACAATCAGTGTTACAATAACAGTCAGAGTCCCTGTAACTAAGGCTAAACCAACAAATATTCACACACCCTTCTCCTCTCAAAAGCTGACCATGTACACAGCACGGCCACTCTGATCATCCCACAGTACTGGGCCTCTATGCTTATTGGCCCCTATAAGAGCAGACAAAGAGTGAAGACTGGACTGTGGCCGTGACAACCACCCACTGCCCACTCACCTTGCAGGACCCACAGCGCCAGCGGGACCAGCAGCAGCTGAACTGCAGACATCCTGGCAGAGGGAAGGGCGACGGCTCTCACCGGTGCCAACCCACAAGCACTCTCACACACACACCCCACAGACACCACAGACAGGGAAAGACAAAGAAAGACCATAGGTCTTCGTCTATTAGCAGCTACTCCAAGTCTTCAAAAGGTCTTCAAAAGGTCTTCACTCTCTCACTCCAGTGAGGATGAGTAAAAAAAACTCAAGACAAAAGTAACAGAACACAACTGGAGCGTCCCAACCAGTCTGGGAGAGGAGATCTGAGGCAGGACCTCTTCTGGTGAGGCGCAGTCATAGTAACTTTTTTTGTCCTCTTCTTCAGCTGGTGCTCGGCCTGGGGGGCATCCCTCTGTGGGGGGAGGGGGGTGGCCAGGTGAGGAGGTCAGCTCTAGGCTGCGTCCTTGTCAGTGCCCCTTTAGTGTCAGGAATATACAGCCTCCTCCTTACCTCACCGGCCTCCGTACTAAATCAGACTCGTGCCTGTCCAGCCTGTACAGAGTCCACAGTCTCCACACCACCGTATTTAATGATCAATAAATAATGCCCTGCGCCTCAGGTTTCAGTAACCCTGGGTGTTCGTTTAAAGCTTTTGTTCAACTATTTATAATCTGGACGAGTTGGTTGGCAATGTGACTGGGTGCACACAGAAAAAGCAACGTGTTAAATGGACTAGCAGCTGATATGATTAATGATTCTTTGTGATTAGATTTTTCAGGAAGACATGTTGAGTTTAGGCTCAGAAAGTAGATGACAACATTAGTGTGTCTGATGGAATTTGTGCATATCATGGAAGACAGATTATTGTGTAATGAGTTTAAGTAATGTAATGCAATATTCAACGTAAAAAAAGTGTTACATTTGCAAAAATAACGACGCAGGTCCATCAACAAATCGTTCCACAACACTTATGATAATTGATGTTTTACATTTATATTTTAGTCATTCAGCAGATGCGCTTATCCAGAGCACTTGCAGTATGCCTAATTAGTGCATACATTGTTGTTCTTGTTCATACCAATAAACCGGTGCATGTTTTTATTATTATTGTTTTGTTGTTGGTAACACTAGTCCCTACAGGTCGGGATAACAGGTCATTCAATAGACAACAATTAAGAGGGATTGTGGCCAAGAAGGCATGTAGAAATAACTTTGCAGCAGCCCTATTGACCGATCTAACTTTGTACCATTTGTTATTATAGCAGTGGTCATATAGATACCATACTAAGCTACATTCCGATATATTATTGGATATGGCTATACAAACCCACATAATTAATAAATAAAAACGCCTAATTAAAAACCGAATTAAATTCGTGATTTTCTCCACATCTGGCCACTTCACATTTGAAAAAGATATGCTGCGTTTATGAGCAATATCTGTCCTTACATATGGTCCCTCGTATTCCTTTTTTCTTTCCCCATGTGTTCCTCTTTAGATTAAATTCTCTATTGCGTCTACTCCAAGGTTTTCGGTCGGTCGACTGTTGCCTTCCAGGCAATTCCGTGTGATTGAGAGAAACCTGACGGGGAAAGCGTGTCACAGAAGTTTAGCAATAATAAGCGAAGATTCCCATTCTAGGCACTTTAAAATAATATGCGCAGTAGGCATACGAACCGGCTATTTTTCAACATAATTTGCTATTGAAGGTGACCAGAGGGGGGGACGGATGAGCCTGCGAAATGACATGGTCTTCGGAAGGCTGTAGGCTATCTAGGCTATATCACTCTTTGGGACAGGGAGCGCTAAGAGAGGTTGGGGAGGGAGGTGTAGTGTATTGCAGCAGTGGGATTGAGATGGATGATAGGAGAGGTATGTGGATGTGGTTGTGATGGCAACGATTATTTAATGTACTGTTTTCATCCCATGCAAAACCCAAGTGTGTTTCTTGAACATACTGTATAGGCCTATTATAAGTGTAAAATGGGCAAATCAGAGCCTATAGGCTTTTGAAACGGCGCCGTAGCATGACGCTGAGGCGGCTTTGGCACACACTATGCTTTTAATTTAAGGATCTGACCCTTTTGTTCAATCTTTGCATAAAATGACATACCCTAATCTAACTTCCTGTAGCTCAGGACCTGAAGCAAGGATATGCATATAGAGTAGCTATGACAGTGAAAAAATACCATGCTATTGTTTGAGGAGAGTGCACAACAAAACAAACTTTTATCAAGGCAACTGGTTTGATACATTCACCTCTGAAAGTAAATGTGCTTACATTCAGTAATCTGGCTCTGATTTGTCATCCTGAGGGTCCCAGAGATAAAATGTAGCACAGTTGTGTTTGATAAAATCCGTTTTATATTCAAATGTAGGAACTGGGTTCTACAGTTTGAGCCCGTGCATGTTTTTTTCTTTGTATTATCTTTTACCAGATCTATTGTGTTATATTCTCCTACATTAATTTCACATTTTCCACAAACTTCAAATTGTTTCCTTTCAAATGGTAGCAAGAATATGCATTTCCTTGCTTCAGGTCCTGAGCTACAGGCAGTTAGATTTGGGTATGTCATTTTAGGTGAAAATTGAATAAAAGGATCTGATCCTTAAGTCTGAGGGTTGTTTTAGCCTTCCAGACTTGGAATTGTATCAACTCGCCTTTACTTGTGAAGAGGAACAATGGGTACATATTGAAGATGAACATGTTCATCCTCAGAATCCTTCACGTGTCTGTTATCAAAAGATGAATCTAAGAACATTAACAACTTCATAGCTACGAACACTATGACAATATGGAAGAAAATGAAGCGTATTCTACAAGAACCAATATCACTCCCTAAAAACACACCCCTATGGAACAATCTTTGGATAGCTTTTCAGAATTCACCGATAAATTGGCACATGGAAAACTAAAGGCATAGAAACTGTAAATTACTTGGTAATATGGAATACAATGATTTCCATGACAGAATTAAAAAGCAATTTTGGACTGACCAATGTAGATATTTTCAAATACATGCAATTTAAAAGTCTTGTATAACGACATTTAGAACTGAAATATTTTGGACATAAGAGCAATGTTGAGGGAATTTTATTTGAGTCAGAAAAGGATACTTATATAATAGGTAAGATATACAAAACCTTGCAGAAAGCCTATTTAACTGACAATCTCTTAGACAAAAATATAAAATAGAACCAAGACCTAAAAATAACTGATATTGGCACAAGATGGAGGGAGTGTTGGAACATAACTAACAAAATTACAGTAAACGAAAATGAACGCTTATTCCAGTATAAACTCATGTTATACGTGAGAATATTATACGTGAGAAGAAAGAAAATCACAAATTCTATAGCACAATGTCTTAAGTGTAAAACTAACAGTGACTCAATGATTCGCAGCTTGTGGGAATGCTATAAAGTCCAAAAGTTTGGGGCGGAATTAGAAAGTTGGCTGTCAGAAGGTTTACAATATAAATTTACTTTTAATACGTCTATACGCATATTTGAAGACATGGCATATGAGGGTGCTCGTTGAGATACCCAATGGGTTGGACTGTGCTTTTCTCGTCAATCATTTGAAAAAACATTTGCTTAAAAATTGGAAATCAAATGAGCCTCCATCATTAAGACAGTGGATGATTATAATGCACTATTATTTAAATATTGAAAAAATATGGGCTACAGAGAGAAACAGAACATGCAATTTGAGGTCATACGGCATAGAGCAGTGGTCACCAACCTTTTCTGAGTCAAGATCCCTGTCTGAGTCAAAATGCAAGCCGAGATCTACCGCTCAGACATGACTTAAAAAACGTAAGTCGATGCAACATTAACCAATAAAAAACAGTACCGTAGCAATGAGGTTTGTGAAGTAAGCTATAGGCCCAATACATTATCATCATATATTGGCTTAGTTTGAATTGCCCTGCCAATGCATTATTGTTCAGGCCATTTTTTATTTGAGGTAGGCTATATGATGATCACACCGGTAATAGATCCATTGTTGTATTACTTGTGAGGCACAGCTGAGTGAGCATACATTTAAATCATTTCTTTGTATGTTTTTTTTTTCCTGGGCTGATGGTGCTTGCACCTGATGGTCAGTCTCAGAGGAGGGAAGAGAGGAGAATAAGGGTCCGCCTCTCAACATCCCTTCACTCTCCCTTTCCTCCACTGACACTGTCCAGAACAGACACCGTCTTCCAGCTGATTGGGGAAATCGAGTTGCACCGCATTATTTCTTCCTCATGCACAAATTCATGTTGTTACTCCTATGAATAGAGAAAGTGAAATATTATTCGATATTAGAAATGACGAAATGACCCAAGCCACTAATAATAACAACAACGCAAGCCTATAGATACACTTTCCTACTCATTCATTACAGCTGCACTGCTTGTTGTAGAGCTGAGTGGAACACTGGAGGCTTCTCAGAGGAGGAAGGGGAGAACCATCCTCCTCAGTGAATTTGATAAAAATACAAATTGTAAAACACTTAAGTTCAACTTTAGATAAAACTATACTAAATATAATCACATCACCAAATAAGTGATTAAAACTCACTATTTTGCAAAGAAGGTCTACAGTAGTCTCAACAGAACTCCGTAGGGTAGCACCATGGTGTAGCCGGAGGACAGCTAGCTTCCATCCTCCTCTTGGTACATTGACTTCAATACAAAACCTAGGAAGCTCATGGTTCTCACCCCCTTCCATAGACTTACACAGTAATTATGACAACTTCCGGAGGATGTCCTTCAGCCTATCAGAGCTTTTGCAGCATGAACTGACATGTCCACCCAATCAAAGGATCAGAGAATTAGTATATTATTGAAAGCATAAGCTGCAGCTAGCTAGCACTGCAATGCATAAAATGTGGTGAGTAGTTGACTCAAAGAGATAGACAATAGTTGAACAGTTTTGAACAAATGTATTTATTCCAAAATGAAGGAGAAGGAAGAGATTTCGTAATGTTTTTCACTTCGTTTCACTTACTTAGCTAGCAAATGCAGCTAGCTAGTTTAGCCTACTGAAACACCCTGCTCAAACAGAGGTAATGCTATGACTTTCCAACACAACACTGGAACTCTTCCAAGTCAAGGTAAGCTTTTGGTATTACTAATTTAATGCCACCGGTGTAACTGCTTACTGACTGTACACTAACGTTATTGTATGATTGTAACGGGTTTACTAACGCGTTAGTTCTATTAGCTATGTTGACTATGACATTACTTTAGCTAAAATGGTGACAATGATGTAGGCTGTTTGTAGAGGTTTGGCTTGTACAGGTTTTTTCACCTGGTCACATACAGCTGATTTGTTGTGCATTGAAGTCCACAAGTGAAGGGAATAGAAGGAATATAACGTGGCTGTTATGAGAGTGAACTCTGTTTCTGCATGATCAGGGGTGCATTCATTCCGTGGATTCTGTTGAAAAAACATTTCTTCTTATGGCTTGGGGGCAGTATTTTGACATCTGGATGAGAAGCGTGCCCAAAGTATACTGCCTGTTACTCAGGCCCAGAAGCTAGGATATGCATATAATTGGTAGATTTGGATAGAAAACACTCTGAAGAACTGATATGGCAGTTAAAAACCTGAGGAAAATCCATCCAGGAAGTGGGATTTTTTTGATGTGGGTATTTTCAATTGAATGCCTATACAGTATCTAATGGGTTAGGACCCAGATTGCAGTTCCTATGGTTTCCACTAGATGTCTTTAGACATTGTTTCAGGCTTGTTTTCTGAAAAATGAAAAAGAATGAGACCTTTATCGATTATTTAGACAATTGACAATCTGAGGATTAATTATAAACATCGTTTGACATGACATTCGACGAACTTTACCGGTACTATTAGGATGTATTCGTCTGCATGTTTTGACCGCCTTGGAGCCAGTGGATTACTGAACAAAACGCGCCAACAAAACTGAGTTTTTGGGATATAAAAGAGGGACTCTTGTGACTGCAACCATATGAAGATCTTCAAAGGTAAGTGATTAATTTTATCGCTATTTCTGACTTTTGTAATTCCTTTACTTGGTTGTAAAATGTTTGTATGCTTTTGTAAGCGGGGCGCTGTCCTCAGATAATCGCATGGTATGCTTTCGCCATAAAGCCTTTTTGAAATCTGACAAGCGGCTAGATTAACAAGAAGTTAATCTTTAAGCCGATGTATAACACTTGTATTTTTTATGAATGTTTATTATGACTATTTCTGTATTTTGAATTTGGCGCTCTGCAATTTCACCAGATGTTGTCGAGGTGGGTCGCTAGCCGAACGCCTGCGACAGAAAGGTTAAACGGAAGCAAACGGGAAAAAGCGGGGATAAACATACCTGGATTTGTCCAATAGAAACTCATGTTTGCTAGATGCAGGCAAGAGTGTGCAAGGCGGTATTGACCTGTGTGCACCTATATTGTAAACTTTCATTCTTAGGCTAGGTTGAAGCAACCTCATGATGGGTATAGGGACATTTTGAGTATCATGTAGTAGCCTAAACCTATCACTGTTACAATGAACTGGGTGAACGGAATATGAACGAGTCATCCAATATGCTGTAATAGAAATAAGCCCATGCTCATGAAAATAAAATCGTTCTCCCTCATCTTAAACGGCACTGACTACCTCTGGTGGAAAAGCAAGAAACGCGCATTATATGGCTTATAAAAGTGTTGAATACAAAGTGTTGCCAGTGCTGAGTAAGAACTTAAACTCACTCGTACAAACAGCAGCACTTTCTGCATTCGTTGACAGTCTCTCTAGTCATGGTTTTAAACGTTTTGAAATCTCACAGTATAAACTTTGCTGTAGCTTTCTTTTATGCCTGCTACGTTACTGCCGGCACAGTAATATGAGCCATCCGATTGGCCAGTGGTAGGCCTATAGGGCACTTGATTTGCTCTCTGGGCCCGCTGGGAAGGCAGAGTTTGTACCTTCACAGCCCGAGACGAATAAAACAAAATAGAAACACAAGGCTTTATAGTTGTTTTTTTTACAGAAATGTTTGGCGATCGATTAGGAATGCCTTGGAGATCGACCAAGTTGATCGCGATCGACCGGTTGGTGACCACTGGCATAGAGTCTTACAAGCACTGGAAATTGAAGCAGTAGGAACATGTGGGTCTGAGCGCGTGTGATGTCATCGATGTGTGTGTGTGTGTCTATTGATAATTTGTGTTTGAAAAATTAAACATTTATCTTGCAAAAAAAAGGAGTTGCGCAACAATTGAAATCATGCCAAGTGTAGCACATGACAATAAACATACATTGTCAAGTGTAGTTCATCAAAACACCTAAGTTACACTGATGCTACACTATAACTTGCTGTGGAAAAAAGCCAACACATTATTTGGAAACCTGAGAGGTGGTGTTATAGGTTGTGAGACTTCTGAGTCATTTGGTTGTTGCAGATGGAAATGGTTTTGTTGAATGTGTCAAACTGCAATAAAAAATTCTGAACTTCAACATGCATGATGTTTAATACTGAAAGTTTGAGTGAGTAGGAAAGGGTAGAGGAATCTGTTTTGTTGACAATATGTAATTTTCTATTTTCTATTAATTGTAAGCTCCAATATGTATAAAATCCCTTAAACAACAATGTTCTTGTGTTAGATTTGGTATATAGCATTTTTAAAAACAGTTTTAGCTGTGGACAGTCTTGACATACAAAATAAACATACACTATATATACAAAAGTATGTGGACAACACTTCAAATTAGTCTATTTGGCTATTTCAGCCACACCCGTTGCTGACAGGTGTATAAAAATCGAGTACACAGCCATGCAATCTACATAGACAAACATTGGCAGAAGAATGGCCTCACTGAAGAGCTTAGTGACTTTCAACTTGACACCGTCATAGGATGCCACCTTTCCAACAGTTTAGTTTGTCAAATTTCTGCCCTGCTAGAGCTGACCTGGTCAACTGCAAGTGCTGATATTGGGAAGTGGAAACATCTAGGAGCAACAACGGCTCAGCCCGCTGAGTGCTGAAGCAAGCAGCACATAAAAATCTCACTATCGAGTTCCAAACTGCCTCCGGAAGCAACTTCAGCACAATAACTGTTAGTCAGGAGCTTCATGAAATGGGTTTCCATGGCCGAGCAGCCTGGAGTGCTGGAGTGGTGTAAAGCTCGCCGCAGTTGGACTCTGGAGCAGTGGAAACATGTTCCCTGGAGTGATGAATCAAGCTTCACCATCTGGCAGTCTGACAGATGAATCTGGGTTTGGCGGATGCCAGGAGAACATTGGAGTAATCTCTCAGTTAATTAGCATTTGTTGATAACACTTGTCCACAAAAATGCATTTATCCATGGATCATACAAATTTTGCTTAGGTCCTTAAATAGAACGATAGTACGCCGCATTACCGGGAATTCAACATGGAGGGCCTTGGAGCAGCAGTTAGCTACAGTTGAAGTCGTAAGTTTACATACACTTAGGTTGAGTCATTAAAACTCGTTTTTCAACCACTCCACAAATTCCTTGTTAACTATAGTTTTGGCAAGTTGGTTAGGACATCTACTTTGTGCATGACACAAATTATTTTTCCAACAATTGTTTACAGACAGATTATTTGACTTATAACTCACTGTATCAAAATTCCAGTGGGTCATAAGTTTATATACACGAAGTTGACTGTGCCTTTAAACAGCTTGGAAAATTCCAGAAAATGATGTCATGGTTTTAGAAGCTTCTGATAGGCTAATTGACATAATTTGAGTCAATTGGAGGTGTACCTGGGGATGTATTTCAAGGCCTACCTTCAAACTCAGTGCCTCTTTTCTTGACATCATGGGAAAATCAGAAGAAATCAGCCGAGACCTCGGAATTTTTTTTGTAGACCTCCACAAGTCTGGTTCATCCTTGGGAGCAATTTCCAAATGCCTGAAGGTACCACTTTCATCTGTAGAAGCAATAGTACGCAAGTATAAACACCATGGGACCACGTAGCCGTCATACCGCTCAGGAAGAAGACGTGTTCTGTCTCCTAGAGATAAACGTACTTTGGTGCGAAAAGTGCAAATCAATCCCAGAACAACAGCAAAGGACCTTGTGAAGATGTTGGAGGAAACAGGTGCAAAAGTATCTATATCCACAGTAAAACGAGTTCTATATCGACATAACCTGAAAGGCCGCTCAGCAAGGAAGACGCCACTGCTCCAAAAACGCCATAAAAAAATAGACTATGGTTTGCAACTGCACATGGGGACAAAGATTGTACTTTTTCGAGAAATGTCCTCTGGTCATTATGGCCTCTGTTTGGCCATAATGACCATCGTTATGTTTGGAGGAAAAAGGGGGAGGCTTGCAAGCCGAAGAACACCATCTCAACCGTGAAGCACGGGGGTGGCAGCATCATGTTGTGGGGGTGCTTTGCTTCAGGAGGGACTGGTGCACTTCACAAAATAGATGGCATCATGAGGGGAAATTATGTGGATATATTGAAGCAACATCAAGACATCAGTCAGGAAGTTACAAGTCCTTACACCATGGCAACCCTGCCTCCCTACAAGCTATGGGTATTGATCATATTCCGGCCTCTATTAGAAAAGGGGACCGTCTTAAACGGTTAAACCAAAGGGAACGTTTTTGGATTTACAAACTACAGGCCACTAAATACCCTGGTTTAAATGAAGATATGGATTTCTCACCCTTCCTGTAGGGTCGTGATAGGTCCATTTGCTGTCATCTAGTGGACATTTTGCTCAATTGCCCTCAGCTATGTTTAGACTGTTGTTCATGTTTTGCTGTGTTCTAGTGTACTATGGAATATATTGCTTTCTTATTCTTGACACTTCTCCCAGTCATATTTAAGGTTAGAACTACCTTTAAGTGTTCTGATACTTCTAAATCAAATCAAATCAAATTTTATTTATCACATACACATGGTTAGCAGATGTTAATGCGAGTGTAGCGAAATGCTTGTGCTTCTAGTTCCGACAATGCAGTAATAACCAACAAGTAATCTAACCTAACAATTCCACAACTACTACCTTATACACACAAGTGTAAAGGGATAAAGAATATGTACATAAAGATATATGAATGAGTGATGGTACAGAACGGCATAGGCAAGATGCAGTAGATGGTATAGAGTACAGTATATACATATGAGATGAGTAATGTAGGGTATGTAAACATTATATTAAGTGGCATTGTTTAAAGTGGCTAGTGGTACATTTTTACATAATTTCCATCAATTCCCATTATTAAAGTGGCTGGAGTTGAGTCAGTATGTTGGCAGCGGCCGCTAAATGTTAGTGGTGGCTGTTTAACAGTCTGATGGCCTTGAGATAGAAGCTGTTTTTCAGTCTCTCGGTCCCTGCTTTGATGCACCTGTACTGACCTCGCCTTCTGGATGATAGCGGGGTGAACAGGCAGTGGCTTGGGTGGTTGTTGTCCTTGATGATCTTTATGGCCTTCCTGTGACATCGGGTGGTGTAGGTGTCCTGGAGTTTGCCCCCGGTGATGCGTTGTGCAG
Organism: Salvelinus namaycush; assembly: GCF_016432855.1. Classification (NCBI taxonomy): domain Eukaryota; kingdom Metazoa; phylum Chordata; class Actinopteri; order Salmoniformes; family Salmonidae; genus Salvelinus; species Salvelinus namaycush. The sequence goes on along the minus strand of NC_052343.1, from coordinate 10,155,628 downwards.
ACCTCACTACCCTCTGGAGAGCCTTACGGTTGTGGGCGGAGCAGTTGCCGTACCAGGCGGTGATACAGCCCGACAGGATGCTCTCGATTGTGCATCTGTAGAAGTTTGTGAGTGCTTTTGGTGACAAGCCGAATTTCTTCAGCCTCCTGAGGTTGAAGAGGCGCTGCTGCGCCTTCTTCACAACGCTGTCTGTGTGGGTGGACCAATTCAGTTTGTCCGTGATGTGTACACCGAGGAACTTAACTTTCCACCTTCTCCACTACTGACCCGTCGATGTGGATAGGGGGGTGCTCCCTCTGCTGTTTCCTGAAGTCCACAATCATCTCCTTTGTTTTGTTGACGTTGAGTGTGAGGTTATTTTCCTGACACCACACTCCGAGGGCCCTCACCTCCTCCCTGTAGGCCGTCTCGTCGTTGTTGGTAATCAAGCCTACCACTGTAGTGTCATCCGCAAACTTGATGATTGAGTTGGAGGCGTGCATGGCCACGCAGTCGTGGGTGAACAGGGAGTACAGGAGAGGGCTCAGAACGCACCCTTGTGGGGCCCCAGTGTTGAGGATCAGCGGGGTGGAGATGTTGTTACCTACCCTCACCACCTGGGGGCGGCCCGTCAGGAAGTCCAGGACCCAGTTGCACAGGGCGGGGTCGAGACCCAGGGTCTCGAGCTTGATGACGAGTTTGGAGGGTACTATGGTGTTAAATGCTGAGCTGTAGTCGATGAACAGCTTTCTCACATAGGTATTCCTCTTGTCCAGATGGGTTAGGGCAGTGTGCAGTGTGGTTGCGATTGCGTCGTCTGTGGACCTATTGGGTCGGTAAGCAAATTGGAGTGGGTCTAGGGTGTCCGGTAGGGTGGAGGTGATATGGTCCTTGACTTGTCTCTCAAAGCACTTCATGATGACGGAAGTGAGTGCTACGGGGCGGTAGTCGTTTAGCTCAGTTACCTTAGCTTTCTTGGGAACAGGAACAATGGTTGCCCTCTTGAAGCATGTGGGAACAGCAGACTGGGATAAGGATTGATTGAATATGTCCGTAAACACACCAGCCAGCGGGTCTGCGCATGCTCTGAGGACGCGGCTGGGAATGCCGTCTGGGCCTGCAGCCTTGCGAGGGTTAACACGTTTAAATGTTTTACTCACCTCGGATGCAGTGAAGGAGAGCCCGCAGGTTTTGGTTGCGGGCCGTGTCAGTGGCACTGTATTGTCCTCAAAGCGAGCAAAAAAGTTATTAAGCCTGTCTGGGAGCAAGACATCCTGGTCCGCGACGGGGCTGGTTTGCTTTTTGTAATCCGTGATTGACTGTAGACCCTGCCACATACCTCTTGTGTCTGAGCTGTTGAATTGCGACTCTATTTTGTCTCTGTACTGGGACTTAGCTAGTTTGATTGCCTTGCGGAGAGAATAGCTACACTGTTTGTATTCGGTCATGTTTCCGGTCACCTTGCTCTGGTTAAAAGCAGTGGTTCGCGCTTTCAGTTTCACGCGAATGCTGCCGTCAATCCACGGTTTCTGGTTTGGGAATGTTTTAATCGTTGCTGTGGGTACGACATCGTCAATGCACTTTCTAATGAACTCGCTCACCGAATCAGCATATTCGTCAATGTTGTTGTTGGACGCAATGCGGAACATATTCCAATCCGCGTGATCGAAGCAGTCTTGAAGCGTGGAATCAGATTGGTCGGACCAGCGTTGAACAGACCTGAGCGAGGGAGCTTGTTGTTTTAGTTTCTGTTTGTAGGCTGGAAGCAACAAAATGGAGTCGTGGTCAGCTTTTCCGAAAGGAGGGCGGGGGAGGGCCTTATATGCATCGCGGAAGTTAGTATAACAATGATCCAAGGTTTTACCAGCCCTGGTAGCACAATCGATATGCTGATAGAATTTAGGGAGTTTTGTTTTCAGATTGGCCTTGTTAAAATCCCCAGCTGCGATGAATGCAGCCTCAGGGTGTGTGGTTTCCAGTTTACAAAGAGTCAGATAAAGTTCGTTCAGGGCCATCGTTGTGTCTGCTTGGGGGGGAATATATACGGCTGTGATTATAATCGAAGAGAATGCCCTTGGTAGATAATGCGGTCGACATTTGATTGTGAGGAGTTCTAGATCAGGTAAACAGAATGACTTCTAGCTTGGAGTTGTATGTTTATGATAACATAGCTACAGTATTTCACCTTTTAATGTGTATATTATTGCTTACTAGGTGTGTCCAATCAATTTTGTAACCACTCCCTCTTCCAATTAGGGCTAATTGGAAAAGCTGTTCAAAAGAGGACATTGTATTCTCTTTTTTTGTACTCCCTGACGAAGGCCATGCAGCCGAAACGCGTCGGTTTAAAAAAAACGTTGTTTCTATTGAACATGCCATACTAATAAAGGCATTTTAATTAATTATATGAAGAGTGCCTTGGTCCTCCTTTCTTTTTGATGACCAATTTACCCCTTTTACCAAAGAGCACCTTCTATCTACCAAAATGTACTATAGTGTACCTTAGTAGCGCTTCCCTTCCTCCTCTTTCACATCAGTCAGGAAGTTGAAGCTTGGTCCCAAATGGGTCTTCCAAATGGATAATGACCCCAAGCATACTTCCAAAGTTGTGGCAAAATGGCTTAAGGACAGCAAGGTCAAGGTATTGGAGTCGCCATCAAAGCCCTGACCTCAATCCTATAGAAAATGTGTGGGCAGAACTGAAAAAGCGTGTACGAGCAAGGAGGCCTACAAACCTGACTCAGTTATACCAGCTCCGTCAGGAGGAATGGGGCAAAATTCACCCAACTTATTGTGAGAAGCTTGTGGAAGGCTACCCGAAACGTTTGACCCAAGTTAAACAATTTAAATATACTCGTTTTTTTATTTGCAATACATTTTCAAAAAAAACTGTTTTCACTTTGTCATTATGGGGTATTGTGTGTAGATTGATGAGTATTTTTTTTAAAATGTAATCCATTTTAGAATAAGGCTGTAATGTAACACAATGTGGAAAAGGTCAAAGGGTCTGAATACTTTCTGAATGCACTGTATATTTGGCCTTGTCAGTCTTACTATCTCCTGTCTTATCTGCGTAGAACAAGAAGGGCTGTCAGCAGAGCCAGAAGCACGGTGATGGGGACCAGGAGGATGGCCACGAACAGGAAAACAGGTTCAGGAAGCACCTTCTCTACTGCTGAAAAACACAAGGGGAACAGACATAGGGTGGCGTCAGTCATTGAGTGGTATTGCAGATACGGAGAGAGAGCTACATTTCATTGCTATGCACCGACCCAAATGGCTGTATACTGTATGATAAACCTGGATATAAGTCGACTTGGCAGTCTTCAGTAGATGTGACACACTGTAACTGTAAGGTCTGTGTATGTAATGAGAAAACACTACCTGGCGTCTCAAGCGGCTGTTGGAAGGGCTGGCTCATTATCATGGTGGAGCCCAGGTGGATTTGACACTCATAATTCTTCCCCTTCTCCAAGGGGAGGATCACAGACAGGGTAACAGACAGTGACATGCTGGGGTGAAGAGGATCAATGGTCTTTTGGAATACTTTAGATCCGTCTTGTAGCAAGGATAAGAAAAACCCATCATCCCGGGAAACATTCACAGCACACATGAGTTGGGTCTCATTATCAGGGTCAAGCCCAAAGAACATCAAATCTGTTTTAGACATACAGAAAGACACACATTTGTATCATAACATGGTCTGGTATAGGAAATGAAAAACTGCAATTAGTGGACAACATGGCAAAAGAATAGAAATTGTATCATTACCATGTATGAACAGCTTAACGCCGCTCCCTTTCATCCTCTTATCTTGTTTGGCGGCCATATAAGAAAGTTTACACTCATACTTTCCACTGCTATCTTCCCACTGGACATTCTTCAGAAGTACAGATCTGTTTGGTGAGTTGCGGTCACTGTCCAGAACCTCCACACGATCCTTGTACGGTGACTCTGGATGAGGCCACAGTCTTGTCATTTGGGTCAAACTTGTAATTTTATGCCAGTAGAGAATGGGATTCGTTGCCACCTGCTGGTCTGGAGTGTGGATGAACTGGCAGTCCATTGAGGCATTCTGAGCCAGTTGATACACAACCTCATCAGGTGTCTGGGTAACTGTCTGGGCCAAGGCTCCTGAGAAAGAAAGTGTATATGGAGGCTCTATGATGAGTCTGAAATTATTGGCAGCCTTGATAAAGATGAGCAAAAAAGACTGCATCAAATAAATCATACAAATATTGAGATTTATTGTATGCTCCAAAAAATTGGGAAATTATATTATTTCATGCTAATACAATTTCTCTGAGAAAATTATTTTATTTAAAAAGTAATAAAAAAAAAAAAAAAAAGTTGTGTAAAATAATTTGTGCATATAGCATTTTGCTATAATGCAGCATTTCTGTATGGTGCACTCAAAATGTATTGTAGTTTAGTAGCCAGCCTAGGTTACTGCTCAAATGTTGCTGTAATAGGCCTACATGATTCAACTTTGCATGGTGTTTTGTTGCAGTTTTTTTTTTTTTTCGGTATTCAATATCAAGCTTTAAAAACCACGAAACCAGACTGCAACATTTTAGTAGCCTAGCTAAGATTGTGGCATGTGTCTGTAAACTTTCCCTCCTCTGCACGCTGTGAATTTACCAATGCAAGCGCATCGGGCTGTAATTTCATAAAGTAGATAACTCAACTGATAACTCATTCATACTCGCTTGTGTGTCCTATTCAGCCCGTGGGCCTTGTGTTTGACACATGTGCGTTAGCCTATTAGCCACCTTTTGACTGACTGTCATCATTGCCCTTACTCGTTTGATTATATTGACATTCCCAGCCTTAGTTACAGTCGTCCGTTTTTGTTCAAAAGATTTGAGTAATTGAAACTGAAACAGTGTATCCCGAATAGTTGGAGGCAGATAGCAATATTTTTTGGACTACCAAGAAACGTATTGGTGAATTATACTGAACAAAAATATAAACGTGACATGCAACAATTTCAAAGATTTTACTGAGTTACAGTTCATAGATAGAAATCAGTCAATACATTCATTAGGCCCTAATCTATGGATTTCACATGACTGGGAATACAGATATTCTGAGATTTTGTGACCAACAATAATTTTGTTGGTCACATATACCTTTTTCCCATGGATCAGAAAACCAGTCAGTATCTAATGTGACCACCATTTGCATCATGCAGCGTGACACATCTCCTTCGCATAGAGTTTGTTTCATATCTGCAAAGTAGTTAAAACACTGTCAGATCCACTTTAAACTGAGATTAATTATTTTTAAAGTCTAGTGTTAATATAGATAATATTTTGTTAAACAAAATCTCTTTCTCTGAGCAATTGTATTAGTATAAAATAACATAATACATTTTTTTTAGGAGCATACAATATAATAATTATGCTATTTAGCAGATGCTTTATACAAAGCGACTTACAGTCATGCGTGCATACATTTTATGGAAGGGTGTTCCCGGGAATCAAACACAATATGCTGGAGTTATAAGCACCATGCTCTACCAACTGAGCAAAGGACCACTATATAAACTGAGTATACCAAACATTAGGAAAAACTTCCTAATATTGAGTTGCGCACCCCCCCCCCCCCCCCCCCTTTCCCTCAGAACAGCCTCAATTCGTAGGGGCATGGACTCTACAAGGCGTCGAAAGTGTTCCACAGGGATGCTTGACTCCAATCCTTACCACAGTTGTGTCAAGTTGACTGGATGTCCTTTGGGTGGTGGACCATTCTTGATACACACTGGAAACTGTCGAGCAAGGAAAAATCCTGCAGCATTGCAGTTCTTGACACAAACCGATGCACCTGGCCTGGCACCTATTACCATAGCCCGTTCAAAGGCACTTAAATATCGGGGTGCCTTGTGAAGATTTGTAGGCGAGTAAGTAAATCGCCACTACCATCGGATCTATTGGCCAATGTGCAATCACTGGAAAACATACTGGATGATCTACGGTCGAGACTATCCTACCAACGGGACATTAAAAACTGTCATAGCTTATGTTTCACCGAGTCGTGGCTGAACGTCGACACGGATAATATAGAGCTGGCTGGGTTTTCCATGCATCGGCAGGGCAGAGCAGTTACATCTGGTAAAACGAGGGGCGGGGTGTCTATTTGTCAATAACAGCTGGTGGGTGATGTCTAATATTAAAGAAGTCTCAAGGTATTGCTCACCTGAGGTAGAGTACCTCCTGATAAGCTGTAGACCACACTATCTATATTATTCGTAGCCGTCTATTTACCACAACAAACCGATAATGGGACTAAGACCGCACTCAACAAGCTGTGTAAGGCCATAAGCAAACAAAAAAATGCTCATCCAGAAGCGGCGCTCTTAGTGGCCGGGACTTTAATGCAGGGAAACTTAAATCCGTTTTACCTAATTTAATTTCTACCAGCATGTCACATGTGCAACCATACTCTAGACCACCTTTACTCCACACACAGAGATGCATGCAAAACTCTCCCTCGCCCTTCATTTGGCAAATCTGACCATAATTACCAGCAAGAAAAAACTAAAGCAGGAAGTACAGTGACTCGCTCAATACGGAAGTGGTCAGATGACGCGGATGCTACCCTACAGGACTGTTTTGCTAGTACAGACAGGAATATGTTCCGTGATTCATCCAATGGCATTGAGGAGTATACCACCTCAGTCACCAGCTTCATCAATAAGTGCATTGAGGACGTCGTTCTTACAGTGACAGTATGTACATATCCCAACCAGAAGCCATGGATTACAGGCAACATCCAATTCGAGCTAAAGGCTAGAGCTGCCGATTTCAAGGAAGGGGACACTAATCCGGAAGCCTACAAGAAATCCCGCTATGCCCTCAGACGAACCATCAAACAAACAAAGAGTCGATACAGGATTAAGATTGAATCCTACTACATTACCGCTCATCGGATGTGGCAAAGCTTGCAAACTATTATTAACTACAAAGGGAAACCCAGACGCGAGCTTCCCAGTGATGCAAGCCTACCAGACTAGCTAAATGCCTTCTATGCTCGCTTCGAGGCAAGCAACATTGAAGCACGTATGAGAGCACCAGCTGTTCCAGACAACTGTGTGATCACACTTTCCGTAGCCGACGTGAGCAAGACTTTTAAACAGGTCAACATTCACAAGACTGAAGGGGAAGACAGATTACCAGGGCGTGTACTCAAAGCATGCGCAGACCAACATTTTCAACCTCTCCCTGACCAAGTCTAAAAGTTACATGTTGCAAGCAGACCACCATAGACCCCATGCCCAAGAATGCAAAGGTAACCTGCCTAAATCACTACCACCCCATAGCACTCTTTCCATTTTTTTTATTTTACCAGGTAAGTTGTCTGAGAACACATTCTCATTTACAGCAACAACCTGGGGAATAGTTACATGAGAGATGAATGAGCCAATTGTAAACTGGGGATTGTTAGGTGACCGTGATGATATGAGGGCCAGATTGAGAATTTAAGCCAGGACACCAGGGTTAAAACCCCTACTCTTACGAAAAGTGCCATTGGATCTTTAGTGACCACAGAGAGTCAGGACACCCATTTAACATCCCATCCGAAAGACGGCCCCTACACAGGGCAATCTCCCCAATCACTGCCCTGTGATATTTTTTTAGACGAGAGGAAAGGGTGCCTCCTACTGGGCTTCCAGCACCACTTCCAGCAACATCTGGTCTCCCATCAGAGACCTTCCAGGACCAACCCTGCTTAGCTCCAGAAGCAAGCCAGCAGTGGGATGCAGGGTGGTATGCTGCTAGCTACTGATTGATGTTGGTAGCCATGAAGTGCTTTGAAAGGCTGGTCATGGCTCACGTCAACGCCATCATCCAGGAAACCCAAGACCCACTCCAATTTGCATACCGCCCCAACAGATCCACAGATGACGCAATCTCAATCGCACTCCACAATGCCCTTTCCCAAATGGACAAAAGGAACACCTATGTGAGAATGCTGTTCATTGACTACAGTTCAGCATTCAACACCATAGTGCCCACAAAGCTCATCACTAAGTTAAGGACCCTGGGACTAAACACCTCCCTCTGTAACTGGATCCTGAACTTCCTCACAGGCCGCCCCCAGGTGGTAAGGGTGGCCAACAACACATCTGCCACGCTGATCCTCACCACCGGGGACCCTCAGGGGTGCGTGCTTAGTCCCCTCCTGTACTCCCTGTTCACTCATGACTGCGTGACCAAGCACGACTCCAACACCATCATTAAGTTTGCTGAAGACACAACAGTGGTAGGCCTGATCACTGACAATGCTGAGACAGCCTAAAAGGAGGAGGTCAGATACCTGGCAGTGTGGTGCCAGGACAACAACCTCTCCCTCAATGTGAGCAAGACAAAGGAGATGATCATGGACTACGAGATTAACATTGACGGGGCTATAGTGGAGCGGGTCGAGAGTTTCAAGTTCTTTGGTGTCCACATCACCAACAAACTATCATGGTCCAAACACACCGAGACAGTCGTAAAGAGGGCACGACAACATATTTTCCCCTTCAGGAGACTGAAAAGATTTGGCATGGGTCCCCAGATCTTAAAAAAGTTATACAGCTGCACCATCGAGAGTATCCTGACTGGTTACATCACCGCCTGGTAAGGCGTTACAAAGGGTAGTGCGTACGGCCCAATACATCACTGGGACCAAGCTTCCTGTCCTCCAGGACCTATATACTAGGCGGTGTCAGAGGAAAACCCAAAAAAGGTCAATCTCCAGTCACCAAGGCTTAGACTTCTCTCTGCTACCGCACGGCAAGCGGTCCAAAAGGCTCCTTAATTAACAGCTTCTACACCCAAGCCATAAGACTGCCGAACAATTAATCAAATGGCCACCTGGACTATTTACATGAACCCCCCGCCGTTGTTTTTACACTGCTGCTACTCGCTGTTTATTATCAATGCATAGTCACTTTACCCCTACCTACATGTATGAATTACCTTCACTAACCTGTACCCCTGCGCATTGACTCAGTACCGGTACCCCTTTTATATAGCCTCGTTATTGTTATGTAATCTTATTGTGTTACTTTATTTAATTTTGTTTAGTTTATCTAGCAAATATTTTCTTACCTCTATTTCTTGAACTGCATTGTTATACCCAGGCATACCCATCCCGGATCCGGGATTTCTGTCATTAAAAACCCTGACTGGCATAGCGTAGCCTAGCGCCAGAGGGTAATCATAAAATATAATTTCATGAAATCACAAGTGGAATATTGCAAAACACAGCTTAGCCTTTTGTTAACTTCTTCTGGCTGCAAGCCCGACGTCGGTACACTTATGACAACAGCCAGCTCAAGTGCAGGGCGCGAAATTCAAAATATATATTTTTTTTTAATATTTAACTTTCACACATTAACAAGTCCAATACAGCAAATGAAAGGTACACATCTTGTGAATCTAGCCAACATGTCCGATTTTTAAAATGTTTTACAGCGAAAACAGCACGTATATTTGTTAGCTCACTACCAAATACAAAAAAAGGACAGACATTTTTCACAGCACAGGTAGCATGCACAAAGCCAACCTAACTAACCAAGAACCAACCAAACTAACCAACAAACAACTTCATCAGATGACAGTCTTATAACATGTTATACAATAAATCTATGTTTTGTTCGAAAAATTTGCATATTTCAGGTATAAATCATAGTTTACATTGCAGCTACAATCAGAAATTGCACCGAAAGCAGCCATAATAATTAGAAACCAACGTCAAATACCTAATTACTCATCATAAAACATTTCTGAAAAATACATAGTGTACAGCAAATGAAAGACAGGCATCTTGTGATTCCAGACAATATTTCCGATTTATTAAGTGTTTTACAGCGAAAACACAATATAGCGTTATATTAGCTTACCACAATAGCCAGAAAGACAAGCCATTTCCCAGCAGTAAAAGTTAGCGATCGTAACAAACTAGTAAAAGATATATAATTTTTGACTAACCTTGATATTCTTCATCAGATGACAGTCCTATAACATCAGGTTATACATACACTTATGTTTTGTTCGAAAATGTGCATATTTAGAGCTGAAATCAGTGGTTATACATGTTGCTATCGTAGCTACTTTTTCCACAACTTCCGGATATTTTTCTGACACTTTTTCTGACACACATATTCTGACCAAATAGCTATTCATAAACATAACTAAAAAATACATGTTGTATAGGAAATGATAGATCCATTAGTTCTTAATGAAATCGCAGTGTTAGAATTCTAAAAAATAACTTCATTACGACATCCAGCTTCGGTATAGCTAGAGTACCCCAAAGTTGGGCGCCGACGACTAGTTCACATCTACGACAGATATATGAAATAGCATCATAAAATGTTTCTTACTTTTGCTGATCTTCCATCAGAATGTTGGACAAGGGGTCCTTTGTCAAGAACAATCGTTGTTTGGATTTAGAACGGCCATTTTCCCTCTTGAATTAGCAAGCACACTAGCCAAGTGGCGCGAATCTCTCCATGTCAACAAACTGAAGAGAACGGAACACGGCAAAACTCCCGAAAATTTTTCAATAATCTGATGAAACTATATTGAAAAAACATACTTTACGATGATATGGTCACATGTATCAAATAAAATCAAAGCCGGAGATATTAGTCGCCTATAACGGCAGCTAAACAGAAGGCAAATCCAGGTCCCTCTTCGCGCTCTTCAGAAAACAAGAAATGGGGGACACGTCATACAAAGAGCTTGTATTCCACTTCAGACCAAGATAAACACAAAATTTCTTCTCTCACCGCCTCTTGACATCCAGGGGAAGGTCTATGAAGTGCACGTATACTAATACGTATCATGCCCATTTATAGGCAGGAAGTAGAACAGAGCCTCGATTTCAGACTTTCCACTTCCTGGTCAGGAAGTTTGTGCCAAATGAGTTCTGTTTGACTCACAGATATAATTCAAACGGTTTTAGAAATTAGAGAGTGTCTTCTATCCAATAGTAATAATAATATGCATATTGTACGAGCAAGAATTGAGTACGAGGCCGTTTGAAATGGGCACCTTTTATCTGGCTACTCAATACTGCCACTGCAGCCCAAACAGGTTAATCCATCTGTCGTCTCAGATTTTGAAATTATGCTTTCCAGCGAAAGCAATACTTGCATTTGTGTAAATGTATCGATCGACAAAACAATAAGAACAGCTAGCGCCAGGTAACTCGGTAACAAAAACCAGCAAAGCAATCAAATTAATAATTTACCTTTGTTGATCTTCGGTTGGTTTCGCTCACGAGAATCCCAGTAGGACAGCAAATGTTCCTTTTGTTCCATAAAGATATGTTTTATATCCAAATACCTCCGTTTGTTTGATGCGTCATGACCAGGAATCCACCGGAAAAAGCGTTCGCGACAACGGCGGAAAAAAATCCAAATTATATCCATAATGTCCACATAAACATGTCAAACGTTGTTTTTGATCCAACTTCATTGTGTTTCTCACATATCTATTCGATAATAAATCAACCGGGACAGTTGGCTTTTCACTAGGAGCGAGAGAGACAATGGCTACCTGGCTATCAGATTTGCGCAAAAATCACCCGGAGAGCCCCCACCTGTCCACTTACCCAAAGTGCTCTTGCGGGCTCATCCTTCAAAATAAAGGCCTGAAACTACGTCTAAGGCTGTTGACACCTTAGGGAAGACATAGAAAAAGAGGTCTTATTGATGTGACTTCACATATGCGATAGGAAGGCATTGGAACACAGAGCTCTCAAAATGAGTGCCACTTCCTGCTTGAAATTCTCAGGTTTTCACCTGCAATAAAAGTTCTGTTTAACTCACAGACAAAATTCTTACAGTTTTGGAAACTTCAGCGTGTTTTCTATCCTAATCTGACTATTATATGCATATTCTAGTTTCAGGGGCTGAGAAATAGGCAGTTTAAAATGGGTACGCATATTTTGCCATATGTTAAAATTGCACCCCCTATCAAGAAGAAGTTTTAAGGGCTTGTAAGTTAGCATTTCACGGTTGTATTCGACGCATGTGACAAATAAAATTTTAATTGATTTAAAATTTGGTTTGAATTGTCTCAAGGCTTAAAAATCCTTCTTTAAACTGTTTCCTCCCCTTAATGTACACTGATTGAAGTGGATTTAACAAGTGACATCAAATAGTGATCTTAGCTTTCACCTAGATTCACCTGGTCAGTATATGTCATGTTCTTAATGTTTGTATACTCAAATACTTTGCTGATCTTTAAGGGTGCCAATATTTTCAGCTGTACCTGAAACTAGCCATGATATTTACTCGTGACAGACTTAACATAGTTTATTCTTAATATACAGTTTGTGGCTAAGCGCTTATAATGGTTTAGTAATAATTAAGCAGTCAGATTTATTTCAAACATTAAAAGGTCCAGTGCAGTCAAAAACATGGTTTCATGTACATTTCCACACTATGAAGTAGGAATAATAGTGTGAAATTGTGAAAATAATGTTAATGCCCTTTTAGTGTGAGAGCTGTTTGAAAATGTCTGCCTGTTTTGGTCAGATGGAGTTTTGGCTTGCCTGGTGACATCACCATGCGGTCAATTAGTTAATAGACCAATAAGAAGAAGTCCAAACCTCTGCCAATAACAGCTAGTTTTCAGTTCTCCCCTCCCTACTCAGTCCACTCAGACACCCCTAGCAAAATTATTGAAAAATTGCTCTTTGCTAAGAAGTTACTTTTTGAAAAGAATATAACATTTTGATTGAAAATAAAATCAGTCAGTTACTTAATTGTTACCCAGAAATTATTTAATATAGAGATTTTTTAAAAGCAGCTGCATTGGACCTTCAATCCATCTTGCCATAACATTTAAAATGTGGTAAAATTCCCTCACCTGCAGCGAGGAGGGCAATACTTAGAATGTTCCACAAATCTCTCGTTGAATTTGAGGTCATCAAAACCTTTGCCATCTTCCTTTTTACCACAATCATTATCTGGTTAGACTTTTCAGCACAGATGAAAGTGATAATACAAGTTGTGCTGAAAATGATAATTTCCTGTATCTGTCTGTATGGTTAAGTTTCGTAATCTATTCTAGAGATCTTCATAGGAAACACACCCACTGAAAGAGATTGGCTCTCCAGTTGGGCTGATCTGTGACTCACTGATATCTTTCCAGTCAGAGGATTGAAGGTACATTTCACTCAAAAAACTATTTTGGTATTTTATTCATTAATCCACTGTTGATACAGTCCCAAAAATATATAGTTTTTGAGTGAAATGTACCTTACAGGCAACCTCAGAGAGTTACATGTAATAGTGAACTTTGTTTCCAGAGGACACCTGAGATGCAAAACCTATGTGGCAGTATGCACCCTTTCAGTTTGTCTACCAACTCATAGTAGTAGAAGAAAGTTGACTACTTCAAAATGGAAATGGCCTCAGTGGCGCTGCCTGTGCACTCACATACACCACAATGGGACATTCACCAACCTGAAACACATACTGTATTGGGGCGGACTGTACTGCCCTCTGTATTTCAGACCTAAGTGAGACAATCTTAAAGTTCACTATAGACCTATAAAAACAGGTTAGCCTCTACAAAGTCTTTGGATGTATTTGCAGTATGACTATACTGTGTTCTTTGTTATTTCTTCGTCTTTTCCAGTGCTAACTGAATGGGGAATTCATGTATTTACAGTGTGATTGTGTGTTCTGTTTCTCCTGTCTCTGTCCTCCATACTTTCCATCGCCATACTTTATTGTCATAATCGCTGCAGCTGATAGCATACCACATACTCAACTTTTACTTGACGATAATCAACGGCATCCATCAATGTCAAATCAAATCCAATTTTATTGGTCATATACACATATTTAGCAAATGTTATCGCAGATGTAGCTAAATGTTTGTGTTCCTAGCTCCAACAGTGCAGTAATATAACAATTCACAATAATACACACAAATCTAAAAGTAAAACAATGGAATTACGAAATATAAATATTAGGACGAACAATGTCGGAGTCCGGAGTGTGTGTGTGTGTATACATATATAAATATAGTACCAGTCAAAAGTTTGGACACACCTACTCATTCCAGTTTTTAAAGTTTTTTTTACACGTTGTAGTATAATAGTGAAGACATCAAAACTATGAAATAACGCATATGGAATCACGTAGTAACCAAAAAAGTGTTCAACAAATCCAAATATATTTTATATTTGAGATTCTTCAAAGTAGCCACCCTTTGCCTTCATGACAGCTTTGCACACGCTTGGCATTCTCTCAACCAGCTTCATGAGGTAGTCACCTGGAATGCATTTCAATTAAAAGGTGTGCCTTGTTCAAAGTTAATTTGTGGAATTTCTTTCCTTCTTAAGGATCAGACCCTTTTTTTTCAATTGTTGCCTAAAATGACATACCTGTAGCTCAGGACCTGAAGCAAGGATATGCATATTCTTGATACAATTTGAAAGGAAACACTGGAAATGTGAAATTAATTTAGGATAATATAACACATATAATACAAAGAAGAAGAAAAAAATCATTTTTTTTCATCATCTTTGAAATGCAAGAGAAAGGCCATTGTCTGACTTAGGACTCTAGGCACAATTTAGATTTTGGCCACTAGATGGCCGCAGTGTATGGGCAAAATGTTACACTAATCCAATGAACCATTGCATTTCTGTTCAAAATGCTGTATCAAGTGTGCCCAAATGTACCTAATTGGTCAATATATACTTTTTCAAGTACATAACTGTACACTCTCCTCAAACAATAGCATGGTACGTTTTCACTGTAATAGCTACTGTAAATTGGACTGTGCAGTTAGATTAACAAGAATTTAAGCTTTCTGCCCATATAAAATATGTCTATGTCCTAGAAAATTTCTCTTGTTACTTACAACGTCATGCTAATCACATTAGCGCATGTTAGCTCAACCGTCCTGAGGGTGGGACACCGATCTGTAGAGAACCTTAAGAGGTTTTAATGTGTTTGAGCCAATCAAATCAAAAATCAAAAAGTAGACCTTACAGTGAAATGCTTACTTACAAGCCCTTAACCAACAATGATTTAAGAAGTTAAGAAAAACATTAAAATAAGTATTAAGTAAAAAACAGAAAATAGAAAATAAAAGTAACAAATAAATAAACAGCAGCAGTAAAATAACAAGCGAGGCTATTTACAGGGGGTACCGGTACAGAGTCAATGTGTGGGGGCACTGGTTAGTTGAGGTAATTGAGGTAATATGTACATGTAGGTAGAATTAAAGTGACTACGCATAGATTATACACAAAGAGTAGCAGCAGCGTAAAAGAGGGGTCTGCGTAGTCCTTTGATTAGCTATTCAAGAGTCTTATGACTTGGGGATAGAAGCTGTTAAGAAGCCTTTTAGACCTCGACCTGGCACTCTGGTACCGCTTGCCGTGCGGTAGCAGAGAGAACAGTCAATGACCAGGGTGGCTGGAGTCTTTGACAATTTTTAGGGCCTTCCTCTGACACCGCCACAATCAGTTATGTTGTGATAAGGTAGGGGTGTTATACAGAAGATAGCCCTATTTGGTAAAAGACCAAGTCCATATTATGGTAAGAACAGCTCAAATAAGCAAAGAGAAATGACAGTCCATCATTACTTTAAGATATGAAGGTCAGTCAATCTGGAACATTTCAAGAACTTTGAAAGTTTCTTCAATTGCAGTTGCAAAAACCCATCAAGTGCTATGATGAAACTGGCTCTCATGAGGACCGTCACAGGAAAGGAAGACCCAGAGTTACCTCTGCTGCAGAGCATAAGTTCAGTAGAGTTAAATGCACCTCAGATTGCAGCCCAAATAAATGCTTCACAGAGTTCAAGTAACAGACACAACTTAACATCAACTGTTCAACTGTTCAGGCCTTCTTGGTCGAATTGCTGCAAAGAAACCACTACTAAAGGACAAATAATAAGAAGAGACTTGCTTGGGCCATGAAACACAAGCAATGGAGATTAGACCGGTGGAAATGTGTCCTTTGTTCTGATGAGTCCAAATGTGAGATTTTTGTTTCCAACCACTGTGTCTTTGTGACGCAGAGTAGGTGAACAGATGTTCTCCGCGTATGTAGTTCCCACCGTGAAGCATGGAGGAGGTGTGATGGTACTTGCTGTTGACACTGTCAGTGATTTATTTAGAAATCAAGGCACAATTAATCAGCATGGCTACCACAGAATTCTGCAGCGATTGGCCATCCCATCTGGTTTGTGCTTAGTGGGGCTATAATTTGTTTTTCAACAGGACAATGACCCAAAACACACCTCCGGGCTATGTAAGGGCTATTTGACCAAGGAGAGTGATGGTGCTGCATCAGATGACCTGGCCTCCACAATCACCTGACCTCAACCCAATTGACATGGTTTGGGATGAGTTGGACCGCAGAGTGAAGGAAAAGCAGCCAACAAGTGCTCACCATATGTGGGAACTCTTTCAAGACTGTTGGAAAAGTATTCCAGGTGACTACCTGGAAGCTGGTTGAGAGAATGCAAAGCTGTCATCAAGGCAAAGGATGGCTACTTTGAAGAATCTCAACTATAAAATATATTTTGATTTGTTTAACATTTCATTTGGTTACTACATGATTCCATATGTGTTTTTTCATAGTTTTGATGTCTTCACTATTATTCTACAATGTAGAAAATTGTTAAAATAAAGAAAAACCCTTGAATGAGTAGGTGTTCTAAAACTTTTCACCGGTAGTGTATATCTGATGGGATGCATAGACATTATGGATAGTATGTGGAAAGAATATTTAGTATATCTGTAGAATACGTAGGATATAATATTTTACAGCAACAGTTCAATAGGATGGCCTTGACTAGAATACGGTGTATATACACCAGTGGAGGCTGGTGACTTGAAAAATTGAGGATGCCCAGAACACAGAGACCACAAAGTGTGTTTAAAAAATCATCGAATACTAATTATTTTAACCTAAAGCATTTAATAAAGACATGTATAGTACAATATTATGGGGAATGGGAATGAGAGGGCTACTTACACGGTGTTGGAAAGGGATCACAGCAGTGATTGAATGATGGTAAAAGGCATGAGTTGAGGTGTTCAGAGGCTTGACCAGTTCAGGACAGGATTTTACTGGGAAGACAAAATGTAACGGTTCTCGTGGGCTGAAGGAAGAGTGGACCAAGGTGCAGCATTTAAAGTGTTCATGATTTAATCCAAAAAAACAAATCGAACAAAAACAACAAACAGGAGAACGAAAGCGAAACAGTTCTGTCTGGTGCAGACACAAAACAGAAAACAACTACCCACAAAACACAGGTGGGAAAAGCCTACCTAAGTATGGTTCTCAATCAGAGACAACGATAGACAGCTGCCTCTGATTGAGAACCACACCCGGCCAAACACACAGAAATAGAAAACATAGAACACAAACATAGAAAGCCCACCCCAACTCACGCCCTGACCAAACCAAATAGAGACATAAAAAGGATCTCTAAGGTCAGGGCGTGACACAAAAAACAATAACACAAGACGCTACACAGTTAGACAAAAGAGCTAAGAATGAGTTAGTCCAAGTAAGGAGTATAAGTCTTTTATGTGTAATAATGTGATTGTGTATGTGATTGACTCTACATACAGTAACGAGAGAAAATTGATACGGGTACTCACAGTGCTTGGAAGGGAAACATTCAATGTGCCAGTGGATGAGCAGGCACATGAGACGTCATGGCTTCAGTTCATGTCAGGAGAAAGTTGACAATGGTGGTGGAGTGGAGTAGTCATCACCTCTTAATCAGGGAACATGAGGGGACTTAGCTGTAAACACAAATAGCAGACACATTCCACTACAACTGCGCCATCGTAGGTTTCTACAACGAGTTTCTCTAAGAAGTTAAACTCAGATATCTCAAAATTCATAAAGTCAAACACAGACTGAGCATCTCGCCCACTTGACACATCAAAGAAGCTCAAGAAACGTTCCTGAATAAAGCCCTGATCATCCACATACCTTGCGATAACTGACAACTGCATGCAGACTGGTGGCACCATAGCTCCCAGAGCGGTGGGGCAATTTTTACCTCCTGGGGCCTGGAGTTTTTCCTTATATGTTAACCTAACTAGGAAAACTCTGGACCCTATAAGGTTTGATAGTGATTAATCAGTTGTAAAAAGGGTTTATATGGGCTATGATGGGACCAGTTTATTCTAATCAAGTCACATGGTTTAAAAAAAACTCCTGAAAAAAAACTCCTGGCCCTGGGGGGGATGAACCCGTTCAAACTGCAGCTACCTTAAATTTGTTCAGATAAATTATATTTAGACTAGAAGGGATTTTTCCTCTACCCAGACACATAGACAACTGATAGACAATAGAACTCACAGGGCTGAGCTTGCTTTATGCATGTTTGCATCATGCAGGCCTATGCAACTGTAGGCCTTATAAAAAAAAATACTCACATCTGCCATCACTATTATGTTGATTGATTCATTCCAGGTAATAATTTCGGATTAAAAACCTATAGGCAGCCCCCCACCCCCCCCCCAAAAAAATCACTTCCACATTTTCTCCTGACACAAATGGACTATAAATACATAACGTTACCAATTAGTTACCCTGACCAGATGGACTGGGAGCATAGGCTGTATGCAGATGCTCTTATTAGTAGCCTACAGTTGATCAGACGGAAAAATAGTCTCGTTTTCATCCCATACAGCATGTGATATTTCTAATGTTTAGGTGTAGCCTAGGCTGCTGCAAATTTTATGTCATGGGTTTTTGCTTGTCTGTCTGGAGTGTGTTATCATCTTTGCTAAATAAATACTGGAGGAAAGTACAAAGCCTATTGAACGCACGCGAAAAAATGTCCTGCATCAACCTCTCTCTTTAATCAAATTTTTGATGCACGATGCGATGGAAGTTATCAAATCATTCGGAGTTGTTTTCGACATCCCAGAAAAGATGTTCAGCATGTAAAGAATCTTAACGTGCAATTACAGGCGGCTTGATGATAGGCTCCATCTTAATCAGATATACATTTGATACCAGTTGGTATTGGTCGACCCTCACTTTTAATTCGCACCTTTTCCGTGTACCCCAGAAAATGAAAGGGGTTCTTCAACAACAAAGTCCACTGTCACGTTCCTGACCTTGTTTTCCTTTTGTATAGTTGTGTTTAGTGGGTCAGGACGTGAGCTGGGTGGGCAGTCTGTGTTGTTTGTTCTATGTTAAGTGTCAGGTTTAATTGACCTTGTATGGCTCTCAATCAGAGGCAGGTGTTTTACGTTTTCCTCTGATTGAGAACCATATATAGGTAGGTTGTTTCACATTGTTTGTTGTGGGTGGTTGTCTTCCGTGTTTGTGTCTGTGCACCACACGGGACTGTTTCGTTTGTTCGTTCGTTTGTGTAGTCTGTACCTGTTCATGCGTTCTTCGTGTATATGTAAGTTCTCTAGTTCAGGTCTGTCTACGTTCGTTTTGTATTTTCCGAGTGTTTTCCGTATTCATTTTTTCCTTAATAAATATTCATCATGTCATATAACAACGCTGCGCTTTGGTCCAATCCCTACTCCTCCTCTTCGGACGAAGAGGAGGAGAACAACCGTTACATCCACATTATTTACTGAAGTTAGCAAGGCAAATTTAAATAAATTGCACTAACTGGACACAAAAATAAAGTTATAAACCCAAGAAATCAACATACCTCCTCCATCTCCTGTAATTTGATTTTTTTTAATTTGAATTGAATAATGTCCCAAAAATGCTCAACTATCACTCTTCACTCTTAATCTCTATCCAACAATGTCAGCAAGCTTCTCAACACATTTAACCCCCATAATGCTCTGTGGCACAATCCCAGTACAACACACTAGGGCTGAGGTCCAAACACTTAAAAAGACACACCCTATCCCCTCAGCCCTCAAATTAAGTGGATACTTCTGGTGACGTGTCATGATGTCTGAGTATACACTTGCAGGCCAAGGGGTGAGGGAGGCAGGAATGATTTTTAAATGGACCACACTTGGTTGGAAATTCGTCACTTTATATGCGCTACAGTCAATTATGATTGCATGTCTACTTATATTAAATATATAATTATTAATATACGCCTACTGTATGATAGCTAGCAAATTAATTAGCTAAATAATGTTAGCCTGCCTAGCTGGAACTTCTGAAGAAGGAAAATGTTTTATTTCTACAATTTCCAAAAGATAACCAAACAAAAACATATTTACTTTTTACGAGACGTGTTTGTGCCATCATGTGCATTAGTAGCACAATTTCTAACGTATTTTCATTGGTTTTTACTTACTTGACTTACTTGACTTCTCCAATGACGTTGTTTTTACGTTTTCGCAGACTTTTCTTTGCGGATGTACAATCTTCACGAATTGAATTATGGGGAGTTTCAGGCCTCGTAGTGAACATAACTATACACTCTCAAAGCCGACTAAAAACGAGGGCTGAGGGGCTCACGTTGCAAATTTACCTTGCTTGGCTAATCATTTGGACCATTCTCCAAGATGGCATAAGGTGAGGGTAAGTGGATGAGGGTGTTTCTTTTAAGTGTTTGGACCGCAACCCAGGTTCATTCTCTGATCCTACATCTATGATTGGATGGACAACATAATTACCATGTATGTCTATGGAAGGGGGTGAGGCCTACCAGCCTCTTAGGTTTTGTATTGAAGTCAATGTAGCCAGAGGAGGATGGAAGCTAGCTGTCCTCTGGCTACACCACGGTGCTAGCCCAGACAGTGCTGTTGGAGTTACTGTAGACCTTAATTGCAAAACAGTGTATTTTAACCAATTATTTGTTGACATATGAATATATTTAGTATAGTTTTATCTAAAAATTACAACTGTTTTAATGTTTCACTATTTTTATTTGTATGAAATTTCACTGAGGAGGATGGTCCTCCCCTTCCTCCTCTGAGGAGCCTCCACTGATATACACATATGAAATGAGTAAACAGTATGTAAACATTATTAAAGTGACCAGTGTCCCATTATTAAAGTGACCAGTGATTCCATGTCTATGCACATAGGGCAGCAGCCTCAAGGGTGCAGGGTTGAGTAACCGGGTGGTAGCCGGCTAATGTCAGTGACTAAGTTCAGGGCAGGGTACTGGGTACTGTATGTGAGTGGAGCGGAGCTGGAGTGAGGAGCTGAGCCTGATCAATTTGACTGGAGCGTGGAGCGAGATTCCCAAAGGCTGGAGAGTCGGCCTTCTGGCCCGCTCCAATTTCACTCCAGTAGTGCTCCAAGTAGTGCTCACTTCAGGAGCTCAGGGCATGCCCGCCCCAGCATGCATTTGTAGTCTACTTCTGTGCTGCTAATAGCCACTTGCTTTAGCTACTGTCATGGAGTTCGCTAAATATTTTCAAAAAGAAGCTGATAAAACACACAGGGGCTAAATCAAGGTGACTTACAAAGATGAGGACCGAGAGCAAGAGAGGGAGTGCGGTGACGTAGTGTCCACTGTTATGTGTAAGGCTTAGATGCCAGCTGCTGGTATGGTGCTAAACTGTTAGGTTGTAGTATGGTGCTAAACTGTTAGGTTGTGATAATGTCCATAAACACTCCAGCCAGCTGGTCTGCGCATGTATGATGGCCACCGAGAAGGAGAGCCCTGTCGTGGAAATTCAACACCATGTCATGGAAATTACCACCAGGGACACCTGAAGTCAATATTAAATTAATCATCCTTTATTATCAGCGCCCTGGAGAGGTTCCAACCAACTCATTGCACCAAGTACAGATGTCAGTCAGGAGCTCCACCTGGGCAGTCCCATTAGTTCTCTCATATACTGCTTACGCAGACAAGTTATATTTGCATGATTTACATGATTTATTATTCATCTTTAACTTTAGTTTGAGCATGTGACTGACCAATACCTCAAGAGGCTTCCTCTCACCAAAGCTGGGACCTTGAAACTGAGATACCTTTCGGTTCTCAAAACAATGTTCTGGGCATACTGCCAAATTGCTTATACTGGATACCTCCCAGGCACGTTCAATCACTCACTTGCATGAACGCAGGAATTGGCTATTCAAAAAGCACAAACATAACATCACAGCCCACAGTCCTCTAGAGCGGCCCACGTCCGTGGGACTGTGTTATCCTCAAAGCAGAAAGAAGAAGGTGTTTAGCTTGTCCGGGAGCAAGACGTCGTGTCCGCAAAGTGGCTATTTTCCCTTTGTAATCCGTGATCGTCTGGAGTCCCTGCCATACATGTCTCATGTCTGAGCCATTGAATTGTGACTCCACTTTGTCTCTGTACTGACGTTTTGCCTGCGTGATTGTCTTACAAAGGCCATAACTGCACTGTTTGTATTCAACCATATTCCCAGTCACCTTGCCGTGGTTAAATGCAGTGGTTCGCACTTTCAGTTTTGCGCGGGTGCTGCCATCTATCCACGGTTTTTAGTTTAGGTAGGTTTTAATAGTTTCAGTGGGAAAACATCCCCTATACACTTCATGTTGAACTCAGTCACTGTGTCAGTGTATACTGTACGTCAATGTTATTTTCAGAGGCAACCCGGGTCATATCCCAGTCCGTGTGATCAAAACAATCTTGAAGCATGGATTCCAATTGGTCAGACCAGCATTGAATAGACCTTAGAATGGGTACTTCCTGTTTGACTTTCTGCCTATAGTACGGGAGGAGTCGAATGGAGTCGTGATCTGATTTGCCGAAGGGACGGCTGGGGAGGGCCTTTTATCTTTGTTAAAGTCCCCAGCTACAATAAATGCTGCCTCAGGATATGTGGTTTCCAGTGTAGTTCCTTGAGGGCTGCCGTGGTATCGGCTTGAGGGGGAATATACACGGCTGTGACTATAACTGAAGAGAAATCTCTTGGGAGGTAATACGGAGGTAATTACAATTTGATTGTAAGGTATTCTAGGTTGGGTGAACAAAAGGACTTGAGTTCCTTTACGTTATCACAATCACACCATGAGTAGTTAATCATGAAACATACACCTCCGCCATTCTTCCCAGAGAGTTCTTTAGTCCTGTCTGCGTAATGTACTGAGAACCCAGCTGGCGGTCTGGACAGGGACAGTATATCCAGAGAGACGCGGTCCCTGATATCTCTCTGGAAGGAGATTCTCGCTCTGAGCTCATCTACTATTGTAGAGGGACTGAACATTAGCGAGTAATATACTCGGAAGTGGTGGATGGTGTGAACGCCTCCTGAGTCAGACTAGAAGTCCACTCCGAATACCTCTTCTCCACCGGCGGTATCTTGGCGCAGCCTCTGGGTTCAATTGTTCAATTGCCTTGGGGGGTACGAACGAAGGATAACATTTGGGAAAGTCGTAGTTTTGGTTAGAATGCTGGTGAGTTACTGCCGCTCTGATATCCAAAAGTTATTTCCGGCTGTATGTAAAATACACACATCCCAAAAATATACTGCAAAGTTGCTTAGGAGCTAGAAGCATAGCTGCCAAGTCTATCGGGCCATCTTGTCATTTCTATTACAAACAGAATTGTTAGTCTAAATGTAATCTTGTTTGTTTCTCTTTTGATTTAGGTAACACACTACCCGGCAATACATGGATGTGTGCACAGTGCTCATTCAAAAGTACTCCTGGTTGAGAGACCAGATGGGGAAGGGATAGGGTACTTTGGGTCGAGACACCCCCTGGGGTAAGATGTTGATTGTTTTTGAGTAAAGTAGTAATATGTTAGGTGTTTGGGACAAGGTGCCCCCTCCAATGATTATTTGTTTCTAGCTGTAATTTAGGCACTGGCTAGCCCAGTTAGCTAACTAGCAACCTTACTAGCAGAAAGGCTGAGGTCAGAGTTAGTGTAGGGGTCAGGGTTATAATAGTGTTAGGTTAGGGTCAGAATAGGAGTTAGGGTTAGATTAGGGGTCAGTTCTCCACTGTTCCTAAAATACTTTTCATTTTTATATTTTCAGATGAGAGTTCACAAGAAAATATGATCATTTTGGTTTTGGCTGAGAGGCGCTTTGTTGTGCCCCAAATGAAATTGAAAATGGGCAGGGCGTTAAGGCAGCTGCCCGTGCTTTTAATGTGCCACCCAAAACACTGAAGTCCCACCGAGACAAGCAGGTCAAAACCCCAGGCCACAGCCATTTGGGTGGGTTACCAGTCTTCACTGGCTCTTTTGAATGTGACCTGGTGAGTCATAACCAAAAAATCCAGCTTATCCAAAATGTCCAGCTATCAGTCATTTAAAAATAATTTTGGACAAGTTATATGCGCTTTATAGCGTATCCAACATAAACTGAATGGAGCTGAGGGAGTGAACAGAGAGTTTAGACATTCAGCTGTGCAAAATCTGCAGCATCTTGGACACTAGATGGGTGGATTAAAGTTGTAAAACTGTAGAGTCTGTGTGGAAAAATGAACAGGCTCTTCACAAACATTTCACCACAGGAGCTGAGGATACCTCCCGTGACAACGTGACCCGTCAGAGCTATAGTGCCCTTGCCATTCGAATATCCTCGCATGCGTTTGTTAACAATCTAGGCCTTATGTGTGATGTACTTCAAGAACTATCTGAATTGTCACTTGAAAAGAGACTGCACAATTATTACTGCACACAGGGCAGTCATCAGGGAAGCGAGGGTGTTCAGTGCAATGGCAGAGCAGCCGACACACGCAACTCAGCCAGAGAAGGATTCAGGAGAACTCTTTACAAGGTGTCAAACTGACTGGTGGAAGACCCAGCGACCTTAATCAGAGGGATTTTTTTAGAAGGTTTGGCGAGGACGGGCGGTGGACAATAAAGGATACAGCCAGTTCATAGAGGAGCTGATACTGGACGTATCCTGTCGGGCACAAAAACTGAACTCCCTCCTCATACCTCTGCAACCGTCCCCAACTATACAGGAGTCCTTTCTTCCCCCGCTCTCCCTTGTGTGCTGCCCTTCTGGCAGCTTTATGGGCCTTGTACAGCCGGTGAGCAATCAGCCCTTGATTACTCACCAGCTCCCAATCAGCCCCAATTAGTCCTGGCCAGAGAGCCCGTCGCCTCGTGATGTATACTCCGTCTGTCACCAGGCCTCGACGAGTCTCCCCCTGGTGGCTGACCTGCTGTGCGCCACCCCCCCCCCCCCTTAGCTCTGTCGGGGAGGGGACTGTCATCAGTGCCATGTATGTCTCCCTTCTTGATAGGGCATCAGCGTTTCCATGCTTCACCCCTGACCTGTGCACAACAGAAAAAGAGAAGCATGGAAGGGACAAGAACCACCTGGTGACCTGATCGTTTGTGTCCTTTCCCCTGGCCATCCAGACCAGGAGAGCATGGTCTGTGACCAGGGTGAAGTGGGTCCCTAACAGGTAATACTTGAAGAGTGCACCCACCTAGCACCCACTTCACCGCTAGACACTCTTTCTCAACAATTGAGTATTTTTTCTCTCTAGGCATCAGTTTCGGCTGATGTACATGATGGGGTGCTCCTCCCCATTGTGTATCTGGGACAGAACGGCCCCTAGTCCCGTATCACATGCATCCGTCTGGACCACCATCGACACCTGGAAATCGGTCGTTACGAGAATCGGATTGGAGCACAGCACTTCCTTCAGACGGCTGAACGCCTCTGTAGCGTCATACTTCTGTCTCGTCTGTCCATTTCACTGTTTTTGGGAGGCGGGCCCTGGTTAGATCGGTGAGGGGGGAAGCTATAGCCGCAAAGTTGGGGATAAACCTGCTATAGTATCCTGCCAGTCCCAGGAAGGACTTGACCTGTGTCTTGGTGCGTGGAACGGGCCAGTCACGTACCGCGTGAACCTTCCTCTCCTGGGGCTTGACGTTCCCCGTCCGATCAAATACCCCAGGTACTCCACCTCCTCGAACGCTAGTTTACATTTCTTGGGGTTTGCGGTCAACCCGGCTTGTCTGAGCGTGTCCATCACCGCCTGGTGGCGCGTCAGGTGTTCTTCCCAACCTTGGCTGTGGATGATGATATCATCCAGATAGGCCGCTGCGTACTGCTGGTGGGATCGAAGCACTCTGTTCATCAGTTGCTGGAATGTGGACGGGGCGCCGTGGAGACTGAACGGGAGCACCCGGTACTGATACAAACCGTCTGCTGTCGAGAACGCCGTCTTCTCCCGGGAGGAGGCTGCCAACGGTACCTGCCAATATCCTTTGGTCAGATCAAGGGTGCTGATGTACCGGGCCTTTCCCAATCGGTCGATGACCTCGTCCACCCTCGGCATGGGGTAGGCGTCGAATAAACTTATGTCGTTCACACCCCGGAAATCATTACAGAAGCGCAGGCTACCGTCCGGTTTGGGCACCAACATGATGGGGCTGCACCATGCACTGTAGGACTCTTCAGCATAGCCTCTACTTCTTGTTTCACGGCCTTCAATTGGGCCTCCGGAATCCGATATGGCCTCTTTTGTAAGGTTTCCCCAGGCCGGGTACGGATGTGGTGTTCAATGAGGGTCATGCGGCCCGGCTTCTCGGAGAACACCGTCGTGTTCTGATCGACGAGCTCCCTGAGCTCTTGCTTCTGGGCTGGGTCGGGGTCCTCATTGCTCGGGACCACCACTGGTACCGTTGGCGTCCTGGGTCCCGACCATAACACGGCCAAGGCTGTCCTCTCGTGCCACTTCTTCAACAGGTTCACGTGGTAAATCTGTTGGGGTTTTCGTCTCCCCGGTTTCCGTACGCGGTAATTGAAAGGTCCCAGCTTCTCGATCACCTTGTATGGCCCGTGCCATGTTGCCAAGAACTTACTTTCGGCCGTGGGGATTAAGACGAACACCCTGTCTCCCACCTGGAATTCTCGGGGCTGGGCTTCCCGATTGTAGACCTGGGCTTGGGCGCGTTGGGCCTTCTCCATATGTTCCCTCACGACTGGCCATATGGCTGTCATCCGCTCCTTCATCGTCTCCACGTGCTCTACCACGCTGCGTAATGGGGTAGGTTGGGCTTCCCACACCTCCTTGGTGAGGTCCAGTAGGCTGCGTGACCTCCTTCCGTAGAGGAGTTCGAAAGGGGAAAACCCAGTGGAGGACTGGGGCACTTCTTGGATTGAGAACATTAGGTGGGGTAGTAGCTGGTCCCAGTTCTTCCCGTCCTGCTCGATGACCTTCCGCAGCATTTGTTTGAGCATATTATTGAAGCGCTCGACGAGCCCATCCGTCTGCGGGTGAAAGACGGAGGTCCGGATTTGTCTGATCTGCAAGAGAGCACACAACTCTTTCATTAGGCGGGACATAAACTCAGTACCTTGGTCTGTCAGGATCTCGTTCGGGATGCCCACACGGCTAAAAAGGTGGAACACCTGACGGGCGATTCCCTTGGATACCGCCGCCCGTAGGGGAATGGCCTCGGGATACCGGGTGGCATAATCCACTATCACCAGGATGTACCGGTGTCCTCATGCTGTTTTTACCAGGGGTCCCACTATGTCCATGGCGATACGTTCAAAGGGAACCCCGTTGATTGGTAGGGGGACCAATGGGTTTCGGAAGTAGGCTATCGGTACAGTGAGTTGACACTCTGAGCAGCTGCAACAATAGTTTTTCACAACCCTCCTCATCCCGGGCCAGTGGAACCGGGCGGCGATCCTTTCCCGGGTCTTCTCCATTCCCAGGTGCGCCCCCAAACGGTTCCCACGTACCTTCGGGGCAGCAACAATGCCTCTCAAAGTTCCCCCTGTTGGCGCGACAACTGATACAAAAGGTTATTCTTGATTTGGAAATGGGGGTATCGCCATTCATTCACCCCCGGAAGTAGCTGTCCATCCATCACTATCACTTGGGCTACGGCGGCTTTCAAGTTCGGATCCTTCCACTGCGCCGTCCCGAATTGTCCCCTTAGTTGGCCCCCCGCCGGTGTCTCGACTGGCCCCTCGAAATCGAGGAGGGGGAGGCTCGGCTCATCCTCTAGTAGTTCCCCAGGGGGTTCGAGTTCCGGCGCCCCCTCCGCCTCCGACTCCGGACCCGTACATACGGGTTGGTTAACCGGTTGCTTCCGGGCCGCACAGGCGATGGGTCGTCCCCGCTCTCTTCTTCGGCCGGCTCATATCTTTTTCCTCAACTCGTAGGGCTGCGAACAGCCCACTATGAGAGGTATCGGCAACTCTGGTACTGCACCCACCATCATCTGGCAGCTCCCTTGTGACGTCACAAGGTTGGTCCATACGGTTGGATACCACTTTGTGTCACCGTGAACACAGGAAATGGACATCTCCCTACCCCGTTCGGTCTCCTGGAACAGCAGGCTCGTGGTTACGAGCGTAACCATACTTCCGGAGTCTAACAGCGCTTCCGTGTCGTGTCCGTCAAAATTCACCGGGACCATGGGTGCAGTTGATTCGTGGTTCGCCCCAACAGAAGGTGACATAGTTTTCGGCGTGACCCACCTTGTTGTCCGGGGCTAGCTGATGGCATCGACTCCTCTTGAGCCGGTCAATTCCAGAAAATGTGCCCCCGGGCGCCACATTCAAAACACCTCCTTTGGTCTTCATCTACCTAGGGTCGTCGGTGGCAGGTCGTCCCTACCCCAGCCGTCTCTCCACTGTTATGCGGTCCTTTGGCACTGCCGACTGTCGGTTCGGGGGATACAGCAGTGGGGCTGTCCTTCCGTCCCATCGAACAGGTCGCTGACTCGTCCCGGCTCCCACTCAGCAGGGCCTGAGTGTTCTGATGCGTCTCCACTGCTTCCAGGAGGCCCTCCAAGGTCTGGGGAGCGCATAGACTCGCTGCCCTCTTCATGTCGTGGGGTAGCGCCTGTAAGAAGCAATCCAGGACCATTTTGTTGAGGATGGAGAGGGTGGATATGTCGGTTAGGAGCAATGCCCTGGTGACACGCAGTAGGTCGCTCATCTGGGCTCGCGGGGATGCGTCGGGTACGAACCTCCAGTCGTGGAACCGTTGAGCACGATGGGCCAGGCTGTACCCGTATCGGCTAAGTATCTCCAGTTTAAGTCCGTCGTAGTTAGATGCCTGTTTGCCGTTCAGATCCCAGTACGCCTTTTGGGCATTCCCAGAGAGGAAGGGGGTCAGCAGACTAACCCACGTCGGCCTTGGCCATCCTTCCCGTAGCGCTGTCCGTTAAAAGGTACAGAGGTATGTTTCGATGTCATTGTCTTCCGTTAGCTTGATTAAAAACTGGTTGGGATGTGATTCAGGAGACGCTCCTTCTTGCAGCTTCCTGATTTCCTCAACGAGGCGGACGTTTTGTAGTCGCTGTTCATCCAGCGTTCGTTCCTAAACCGCCTGTTGTGCTTGTTGGGCCTGTACGAACAAAGCTATCAACTCATCCATGCTGATGCTGTGTAAACGTCAACCTTGATCTGACGTTACCAGAATGCCCGCATTCTCCACCACTTGTAGCAGACCAGGGGGTTTGGTCCAGACGTTTACACAGATTTTACACGGACAGAGTATGATTAGCTCGGTGTCAAGGGTGTTTATTTAAATAATAAATCAAAAAGAAAAGGATAGGTCTCCCCATGAGACCCTCTTCGGGATACCGTCTTCTGGGCTCCGGTTCTTGCTGTATCCTGTCGGGCACACAAACTGAACTCCCTCCCCATACCTCTGCAACCGTCCCCAACTATACGGGAGTCCTTTCTTCCCCTGCTCTCCCTTGTGTGCTGCCCTTCTGGCAGCTTTATGGGCCTTGCACACACAGCTGGTGAGCAATCAGCCCTTGATTACTCACCAGCTCCCAATCAGCCCCAATTAGTCTGGCCGGAGAGCCCGTCGAGACCTGGCACGTCCAGCAGATGGAGCCATCGCATTGTGATGTATACTCCGTCTGTCACCAGGCCTCGACGAGTCTCCCCCTGGTGGCTGACCTGCTGTACACCACAATACACTTAGGTTGGAATCATTAAAACTCGTTTTTCAACCACTCCACAAATTTCTTGTTAACAAACTATAGTTTTGGCAATTCGGTTAGCACATCTACTTTGTAGATGACACAAATATGTTGTCCAACAATTGTTTACAGACAGATTATTTCACTTATAACTCACTGTATCACAATTCCAGTGGATCAGACGTTTACATACACTAAGTTAACTGTGCCTTCAAACAGCTTGTAAAATTCCAGAAAATGATGTTATGGCTTTAGAAGCTTCTGATAGACTAATTTACATAATTTGAGTCAATTGGAGGTGTACCTGTGGATGTATTTCAAGGCCTACCTTCAACTCAGTGCCTCATTGCTTGACATCATGGGAAAATCAAAAGAAATCAGCCAAGAGCTCAGAAAAAAATTATAGACCTCACAAGTCTGGTTCATCCTTGGGAGCAATTTCCAAACACCTGAAGGTACCAAGTTCATCTCTACAAACAACAGTACGCAAGTATAAACACCATGGGACCACACAGCCGTCATACCGCTCAGGAAGGAGACGCGTTCTGTCTCCTAGAGATGAACGTACTTTGGTGAAAAAAGTGCAAATCAATCCCAGAACAACAGCAAAGGACTTTGTGAAGATGCTGGAGGAAACAGGTACAAAAGTATCTATAACCACAGTAAAACGAGTCCTATATCAACATAACCTGAAAGGTCGCTCAGCAAGGAAGAAGCTACTGCTCCAAAACTGCCATAAAAAAGCCAGACTACAATTTGCAACTGCACATGGGGACAAAGATCGTACCTTTTGGAGAAATGTCCTCTGGTCTAATGAAACAAAAATAGAACTGTTTGGCCATAATGACCATTGTTATGTTTGGAGGAAAAATGGGGAGGCTTGCAAGCCGAAGAACACCATCCCAACCGTGAAGCACGGGGGTGGCAGCATCATGTTGTGGGGGTGCTTTGCTGCAGGAGGGACTGGTGCACTTAACAAAATATATGGCATCATGAGGAAGGAAAGTGATGTTGATATATTGAAGCAACATCTCAAGACATCAGTCAGGAAGTTGAAGCTTGGTCGCAAATGGGTCCTCCAAATGGACAATGACCCAAAGCATACTTCCAAAGTTGTGGCAAAATGGCTTAAGGACAACCAAGTCCAGGTATTGGAGTGGCCATCACAAAGCCCTGACCTCAATCCTATAGAACATTTGTGAGCAGAACTGATAAAGCGTGTGCGAACAAGGAGGCCTACAAACCTGACTCAGTTACATCAGCTCTGTCAGGAGGAATGGGGCAAAATTCACCCATCTTATTGTGGGAAGGTTGTGGAAGGCTACCCGAAACGTTTGACCCAAGTTAAACATTGAAAGGCAATGCTACCAAATACTAATTGAGTGTATGTAAACTTCTGACCCACTGGGAATGTGATGAAAGAAGCAAAAGCTGAAATAAATCATTCCCTCTACTATTATTCTGACATTTCACATTCTTAAAATAAAGTGGTGATTCCTAACTGACCTAAGATAGGGAATTCTCATTAGGATTAAATGTCAGGAATTGGGAAAAACTGAGTTGAAATGTATTTGGCTAAGGTGTATGTAAACTTCCGACTTCAACTGTATATATTTTTTTTGTTGTAATCTCTTTCGTTGTTTGTTTTTATTGTTTCCTTTTACGATATAACAATGCAATTGAATTACATTTTGCACTAAACAATAACTTGGCAGCCATTAAAATACTGTACAGTACCAGTCAAAAACCTGGATACACCCACCCACTCATTTGAATGGGTAGGTGTGTCCAAACCCCGACCCGTACCGCACATACAATAGAGAAGACAGAGAGGGAAACAATCTCAACCTTATAATTTTTCACCAACAACCCCTCCCCCCCCCCCCCCAATAACAACTAAACAAACAAAAGAAAAGGCCTACCCCTACCAGTCATCTATGTATGTCTGTAGTCTATCAGGCCATTACAGATTCTTTTCTCTGTCTACCCTGAGAGAAAATGTCCTCAGATGTCAGAAAAGTTATTGAGTTTACCATTCATTTTATAAATCAATCTTTCATATGAAGCTTTTTCTGCCAAGACTATGTACCATTCCTTATATGAGGGAGGGTCCTTCTCCCTCCAGTGTCTCAATGTGAATCTTCTGGCTGTGGTTAGAGCAACTTTTAGCCAGTTTAAACATGAGATTCTAAGTCTATCAATATCGTTACTGATATTCAGTAATAGCAAAGCAGGATTTGCAGGTGTTGTGGTACCCAGAATATCCCCAATCTTTTCCATCACCTTCTGCCAAACGATATGCAAGCTTTGACAGTCACAGAACATATGGTTTATGTCACCTGTACTTGAATGACATCTCCAGCATAGACTGGATTCTATCAAACCTATTCTGTTCAACCTCAGAGGAGTCCAATAAATCCTATTGAACACTTTAAATTGAATCAGTTTGGACCGGGCATCTCTCATAGGGAGGAGCATCTGTTTTACTGTTATATTCCATTCCTCCTCTCCAAAAGTTACCTCCGGGTCTTTTTCCCCATACGGCCTTTAGGGTTTTACAAGTTCTATTAAATCCACCTAGAGTATAAGGTGGCTATAAGCCCTGCGGTATGTGGTAATTTGCAAACAATTTATATCTTAACACATATCAGAATGTACAGAGAATTTGTTGTTACTCTGTCCTACCTTAAACATAAGCTGGGGATCTCTCCAAAAGTCTGTTTCTGTAAATTATACTTGGACCTTAGTTCTTCAAAAGAGGTAAACACGTTTTCTCCGGCAGGTCCTGGCTGGCTGGCTCTTCCAGGTCCTGGCTGGCTGACAGCTCCTCGCTGGTTGGCTCTGGCTGCTCCTGGCTGGCTGGCTCTGGCAGCTCCTGGCTGGCTGGCTCTGGCAGCTCCTGGCTGGCTGGCGGCTCTGGCAGCTCCTGGCTGGCTGGCGGCTCTGGCAGCTCCTGGCTGGCTGGCGGCTCTGGCAGCTCCTGGCTGGCGGCTCTGGCAGCTCCTGGCTGGCTGGCGGCTCTGGCAGCTCCTGACTGACGGACGGCTCTAGTGGCTCCTGACTGACGGACGGCTCTAATGGCTCGGGACAGACGGGCGGCTCTGACGGCTCGGGACAGACGACGCTGGGTAGGCAGGCAGCTCAGGCGGCGCTGGGCAGGCAGGCAGCTCAGATGGCGCTGGTCAGGCAGGCAGCTCAGACGGCGCTGGGCAGGCAGGCAGCTCAGACAGCGCTGGGCAGGCAGGCAGCTCAGACGGTGCTGGGCAGGCAGGCAGCTCAGACAGCGCTGGGCAGGCAGGCAGCTCAGACGGTGCTGGGCAGGCAGGCAGCTCAGACAGCGCTGGACAGGCAGACAGCTCAGGCAGCTCTGGGCAGATGAGAGACTCTGGCTGCGCTGGAGAAGAGGAAGGCTCTGACAGCGCTGGACAGGCGGGAGCAACTCTAGAGAGAACCCGGAGAGACAGCCTGGTGCGGGGGGCTGCCACCGGAGGACTGGTACGTGGAGGTGGCACCGGATATACCGGACCGTGAAGGAGTACTACAGCTCTTGAGCACCGAGCCTGCCCAACCTTACCCGGTTGAATGTTCCCCGTAGCCCTGCCAGTGCGGCGAGGTGGAATAGCCCACACTGGGCTATGCTGGCGAACCGGGGACACCATTTGTAAGGCTGGTGCCATGTACGCCGGCCCGAGGAGACGCACTGGAGACCAGATGCGTTGGGCCGGCTTCATGGCACCCGGCTCGATGCCCAACCTAGCCCGGCCAGTGCGGCGAGGTGGAATAGCCCGCACCGGGCTAAGCACGCGTACTGGGGACACCGTGCGCTCCACCGCATAACCCGGTACCTGACCAGTACGACGCCCTCTCACTCCACGGTAAGCACAGGGAGTTGGCTCAGGTCTCTTACCCGGCTTAGCCACACTCCGCGTGTGCCCCCCCCCAAGAAATTTCTGGGTCTGACTCTCGGGCTTCTAACCGCGTTGCCGCGCTGCCTCCTCATACCAGCGCCTCTCTACCTTGGGACGGCGATATTCCCCTGGCTGAGCCCAGGGTCCCTTTCCGTCCAGAATCTCCTCCCAAGTCCTGTGTCTTTTTCCGCTGCTGCTGCTGTCCTTTCCCACTCTGCTTGGTCCTTTGGTGGTGGGTGTTTCTGTAACGGCAGTCTAAGTCGTCCTCCTCATCGGACGAGGAGAGGCGAGAAGGATCGGAGGACCAATGTGCAGAGTGGTAAGTTTCCATGGTAATTTAATGTACACGAAAACAATACACGATATAAAACAACAAACGAACATACCGTAACAGTCCCGTGTGGCGAAACACTAACACAGGAACAAACACCCACAAACCAAACGTGAAACCCCAGCTGCCTAAGTATGATTCTCAATCAGGGACAACGATTGACAGCTGCCTCTGATTGAGAATCATACCAGGCCGAACCCAAAATCCCAACATAGAAAACACACATAGACAACCCACCCCAACTCACGCCCTGACCATACTAAATAAATACAAAACAAGGGAAAATAAGGTCAGGAACGTGACACGCGTTCCCTAAAAGC
This sequence comes from Salvelinus namaycush, assembly GCF_016432855.1. Lineage (NCBI taxonomy): Eukaryota > Metazoa > Chordata > Actinopteri > Salmoniformes > Salmonidae > Salvelinus > Salvelinus namaycush. The sequence continues at coordinate 10,121,297 of NC_052343.1, read as the reverse complement.
TGACGAAATGTCCAAAAGTTCAGTAACAGTCAGTAGAAACATGTCAAACGATGTATTGAATCAATCTTTAGAATGTTGTTAACATAAATCTTGAATAACGTTCCAACCGGAGAATTACATTGACTTCAGATGAGCGATGGAACAGAGCTCCCTCTTATGTGAACGCGCATGGTGAAAGCATGGTCAGGCCATGGCAGACTTGACTAATTCCTCTCTCATTCGGCCCCCTTCACAGTAGAGGCATCAGACAAGGTTCTACAGACTGCTGACATCTAGTGGAAGCCGTAGGAAGTGAAAACTCATTCATATCTCGCTGTGATTTCAATGGGATCTTGGTTGAAAATCGACTAGCCTAATAATTTCCACTTCCTGTTTGGATTTTTTCTCAGGTTTTTGCCTGCCATATGAGTTCTGTTATACTCACATACACAATTCAAACAGTTTTAGAAACTTCAGAGTGTTTTCTATCCAATACTAATAATAATATGCATATATTAGCAACTATGACTGAGGAGCAGGCCGTTTACTCTGGGCACCTTTCATCCAAGCTACTCAATACTGCCCCTGCAGCCACAAGAAGTTAAAGGTCTTGCTCACATCGGCTACCGAGAGCATTATCACACAGTCATCCAGAACAGCTGGTGCTCTTGTGTATGATTCAGTGTTGCTTGCCTCGAAGCGAGCATAAAAGGCATTTAGCTCGTCTGATAGGCTTGCGTCACTGGGCAGCTCGCGTCTGGGTTTCCCTTTGTGGCTCTTAATATTTTTCAAGCCCTACCACATCCGATGAGCGCCAGTGTAGTAGGATTCAATCTTAATCCTGTATCGACTCTTTGTTTGTTTGTTCGTCTGAAGGCATACCGGGATTTCTTGTAGGCATCCGGATTAGTGTCCCGTTCCTTGAAAGCGGCAGCTCTAGCGTTTAGCTCGAATCGGATGTTGCCTGTAATCCATGGCTTCTGTTTGGGATATGTACGTACGCTCACTGTGGGGACAACATCGTCAATCTACTTATTGATGAAGCCGAAGACTGAGGTGGTATACTTCTCAATGCCATTGGATGAATCCCGGAACATATTCCAGTCTGTGCTAGCAAAACAGTTTTGTAGCGTAGCATCCGCGCCATCTGACCACTTCCATATTGAGCGAGTCACTGGTACTTCCTGCTTTAGTTTTTGCTTGTAAGCAGGAATCAGGAGGATAGAATTATGGTCGGATTTGCCAAATGGAGGGCGGGGGAGAGCTTTGTATGCTTCTCTGTGTGTGGAGTAGAGGTGGTCTAGAGTATTTTTTCCTCTGGTTGCACATGTGACATGCTGCTAAAAATGTGTAAAACTGCATTAAAGTCCCCGGCCACTAGGAACGCCGCTTCTAGGTGAGCATTTTCTTGTTTGCTTATGGCCTTATAGAGTTGGTTGAGTGCACTTTTAGTGCCAACATCGGTCTGTAGTGGTAAATAGATGGCTATGAATAATATAGATGAGAACTCTCATTGTAGATAGTGTGGTCTACAGCTTATCATAAAGTACTCTACCTCAGGCGAGCAATACCTTGAGATTTCTTTAATATTAGACATCGCGCAACAGCTGTTATTGACAAAAAGACATACCTCCACCCCTCTTCTTACCAGACGTAGCTTCTCTGTTCTGCTGGTGCATTGAAAATCCCTCCAGTTCTATATTGTCCGTGCCATCGTTCAGCCACATAAAACATAGGATATTACAGTTTTAATGTCCCGTTGGTAGGATAATCGTAATCGTAGGTCATCCATTTTATTTTCCAATGATTGCATGTTAGCAAGTAGAATTGATGGCAATGGGAGTTTACTCGCTCGCCTATGGATTCTCAAAAGGCAGCCTGATCTGCGTCCTCTTTTCCTCCGTCTTTTCTTCACGCAAATGACGTGGATCTGGGCCTGTTCCCAGGAGAGCAGTATATCTTTCTCGTCAGATTCGTTAAAGGAAGAAACTTCTTCCAGTCCGTGGTGAGTAATCCCAGATCTGATGTCCAGAAGTTATTTTCGGTCATAAGAGACGGTAGCAACAATATTATGTACCAAATAATAAAAAAAGTTACAAACAAAATAGCACAATTTATTACGGGCATGTAAAACGTCAGCCATACTCTTCAGCGCCATTTCAACGATCTGTCATAGCTATCATGCCCACACTGCAAGCATCCACTTTATCTATGAGAGAGTGTGAGATCAGTAAGTTGTCGATGCGTGAATTAACAGTGTTCCTATTTGAAAATGATGTGTAATCACGAGCGGTTGGATTGACCAGTCTCCATATATCATAAAGACCAGCATCCTTACACAATGTTTTAATTGCTTCTTGAGTTTTGGAGGTCCCGGTTAGACCAGTTTTGGATTTATAAAAAATGCATCAGGGACCTGATTATAGTCCCCCCTAGTACCAGAGGAAAATCACCGAAATTCAATATTATTTTGTTATGTTGAAGGAAGAAGTCTGGGTCTTCCTCATTCGGAGCACAAGTATTTCCCAATATTATATTTTGTCCTGAAACCTTTACAAGATTTGTCCTTCTTTGTCCTTAACTCTTTTTCCACTTGAACATGTATACTTTTGGAAAATAGAACAGACACCTCTATTTTTTGGTTGAATGTATTATGGTAAGCACTGCCCACCCATCTGTCTCCCACCCTAGGAGCATACTTTTCCAGAAGTGTAACGTCTATGCTAATAAACGGGAAGCAAGTACAGGGAGTGAATTTAATAAATAAACTAACATTGAACAAAACAAGAAACACAAGTAGCGTACAGACAGGAAACATATAAACTGAATCAATGCCTGAAGAAAGAACCAAAGGGAGTGACCGATATAGGGGAAGGTGATGGAGTCCAGGTGAGTCTCATGAGGCGCAGATACGTGTAACTTTGTTGACAGGTGTGCGTAATAATGAGAACTGGCGACAACAAGCACCAGAGGGGGTGGGAGTGGGGGGGGGGGGGGGTAGACGTGACAAGAAGGTGGTTCTCTGGAGCATAATCACATCTGAGTGTTTTTGTATAAGATCACATAATATCTTTCGTCTTTTAGAATATGAACCTAATCCGTTCACATTCAAACAATGTAATTTTTATCACATTGGTCATCATGTCTGAAAGTTTGTAAATATACTATTACCAAAATGTGACGACTGTTAGAATATTTTAAATCAATGCGTTTTGAATAGTCTTTGCTTAGAGAATCAAAGAAAGTGAACGACTGGTCGTGCATCTCACATAGAACACTAAACTTCCTATAGAACAAATATGTCATAAACATATCCCAAACCCACAAGATACAAAAAAAATGAAAATACAAAATAAAAATCACCCACCCCCTAAACCAGGACTTCATCAGTGTGAAGTGTCCCGAGGTCTTCCCAGCACTGATGCTCCAACCAGAATAAGAATGTTTAACCGCTGCCAAATATAGGCATGACCATATACATTTTGATACTACAGCGATGACATGTCATAGAAATTACATAGATTACATAGACAACCAAAAACATAGAACATAAAGACAGGCTGATCATTATACTCGCAAAGAGAAGAGAAGCTATCATGAAGGCAAAGGATGGCTACTTTGAAGAATCTCAAATATAAAATATATTTTGATTTGTTTAACACTTTTTTGGTTACTACATCGTTCCATATATGTTATTTCATAGTTTTGATGTCTTCCCTACTATTCTACAACGTAGAAAATAGTAAAAATAAAGAACAACCCTGGAATGAGTAGGTGTGTCAAAACTTTTGACTGGGACTGTAGATATATATAATTTTTAAGTCCAAAAATTGATGTAGCAACTACAGATTGTCCCTTTAAGTCTATCAAAAGTTTGCGAGTTTGAGCATGTGTCCATTAGGCCAATGGATTTTCACCATGCAGCTGTTGCATGGGTGCATTTTTCACTGGCTGTCCACTGGTTTCATAAACAATAATTGATAGGCAGCTTAAACTTCTTGAATTCAACCATTATTGGTTTCAAATACACATTTATATTTGTGAACAGCCATCCACAACAACCACAATCCATTAAATGCAAATAGCTAAATGAGAAAGCAGCAGTGTGATTCACATCAATGCGCTATATACAGTTGTGTCACGCCCTGACCCTAGAGAGCTTTTTATGTCTCTATTTTGGTTTGGTCAGGGTGTGATTTGGGTGGGCATTCAATGTTCTATGTTTTGGTATTTCTTTGTTTTGGCCGGGTATGGTTGTCAATCAGGGACAGCTGTCTATCGTTGTCTCTGATTGGGAACCGTACTTAGGTAGCATTTTCCCACCTGTGTTTTGTGGGTAGTTATTTTCTGTTTAGTGTTTTCTGCACCTGACAGGACTGTTTCGTTTTGCACTTTGTTATTTTGTTCTAGTGTTCAGTTTAAATAAAAGTCATGAACACTTACCACGCTGCGCTTTGGTCCTATTCTTCCTCTTCAGACGACGACACCCGTTACAAGTTGTGGCCAAAAGTTTTGAGAATGACACAAATATAAATTTTCACAAAGTCTGCTGCCTCAGTTTGTATGATGGCAATTTGCATGTACTCCAGAATGTTATGAAGAGTGATCAGATGAATTGCAATTAATTGCAAGTCCCTCTTTGCCATGCAAATTAACTGAATCCCCAAAAAACATTTCCACTAAATTTCAGCCCTGCCACAAAAGGACCAGCTGACATCATGTCAGTGATTCTCTCGTTAACACAGGTGTGAGTGTTGACGAGGACAAGGCTGGAGATCACTCTGTCATGCAGATTGAGTTCGAATAACAGACTGGACGCTTCAAAAGGAGGGTGGTGCTTGGAATCATTGTTCTTCCTCTGTCAATCATGGTTACCTGCAAGGAAACGTGCCGTCATCATTGCTTTGCACAAAAAGGGCTTCACAGGCAAGGATATTGCTGCCAGTAAGATTGCACCTAAATCAACCATTTATCGGATCATCAAGAACTTCAAGGAGAGCGGTTCAATTGTTGTGAAGAAGGCTTCAGGGCGCCCAAGAAAGTCCAGCAAGCGCCAGGACTGTCTCCTAAAGTTGATTCAGCGGCGGGATTGGGGCACCACAGTACAGAGCTTGCTCAGGAATGGCAGCAGGCAGGTGTGAGTGCATCTGCACGCACAGTGAGGTGAAGACTTTTGGAAGATGGCCTGGTGTCAAGAAGGGTAGCAAAGAAGCCCCGTCTCTCCAGGAAAAACATCAGGGACAGACTGATATTCTGCAAAAGGTACAGGGATTGGACTGCTGAGGACTGGGGTAAAGTAATTTCCTCTGATGAACCCCCTTTCCGATTGTTTGGGCAATCCGGAAAAAAGCTTGTCCGGAGAAGACAAGGTGAGCGCTACCTGTGTCATTCCAACAGTGAAGCATCCTGAGACCATTCATGTGTGGGGTTGCTTCTCAGCCAAGGGAGTGGGCTCACTCACAATTTTGCCTTAGAACACAGCCATGAATAAAGAAGGGTACCAACATATCCTCCGAGAGCAACTTCTCCCAACCATCCAGGAACAGTTTGGTGATGAACAATGCCTTTTCCAACACCTTGTCATAACGCAAAAGTGATAACTAAGTGGCTCGGGGAACAAAACATCGATATTTTGGGTCCATGCCCAGGAATCTCCCCAAACCTTAATCCCATTAAGAACTTGTGGTCAATCCTGAAGAGGCGGGTGGTCAAACAAAAACCCACAAATTCTAGACAAACTCCAAGCATTGATTATGCAAGAATGGGCTGCCATCAGTCAGGATGTGGCCCAGAAGTTAATTGACAGCATGCCAGGGCTGATTGCAGAGCTCTTGAAAAAGAAGGGTCAACACTGCAAATATTGACTCTTTGCATCAACTTCATGTAATTGTCAATAAAAGCCTTTGACACTTATGAAATGCTTGTAATAATACTTCAGTATTCCATAGTAACATCTGACAAAAATATCTAATGACAATATGAAGCAGCAAACTTTGTGGAAATTAATATTTGTGTCATTCTCAAAACTTTTGGCCATGACTGTAGATATCAATAATAAGTGATATTCGTATCGTCGTAGATTACACCACTGGTCATGCTTACCTCCAAGCGTTTATTCAAGTTGGATAATCTTTGGATGACGACAGCAGTTGCACCATTGGAAGACCTAGCTAGGATTGTAGCCTACAAAAGCCTATTCCTGCTCTTTTCCCTGCGATCCATCAAACCCATTTGGTGTGTCATCATAGTGGTCTCTGACTTTTAGTCAGGCTCGCTCAGGCGGAACAAACTTAAACTTGCACCTTTTTTCAAAGCTGATTTGAATGTCATTGAGAAAACAGTGCTGTGACTTTACTTTCATTAATCTGATGACTGTTATTTATCTAATCAACTAACTATGTTTAATTGTTACCCAATTAAATTAATAATGTAACAATTAACTCATTAGGATTTGGGGAACCACAAGAGCAGTTTTTTAAAGAGTTACCATTTCCCGAATTGAACTCTAAAGGTCTTAACCTATCACATTTATAAACTATCAATTTATAAATCATTAACTTGTATAATATCATCATTCTGAACAGTCGTAACCTCCTTGCATCTGCAAAACCCGAGCTTTACTTATGATTCAGTACTACACAAATTGGTTTAATGATTTATTTACTAGCAAACTAAATGGTAACACAGGATAAACATGCACACTTAATACATTAGAAATAGGTCCCTAAGGGACTGACACAATATGGCTACTTGTTACAAAAGACATGGAGAGGGCGAGAGAGAGAGGGACAGAGACATAAGACTTTGGTACCTTTTCTAAACTACTCTCACAGTAATCATATACTTTGCACACGAACCATAAATGCCTTGCTTCTTTGTGTATTTCTGTTGGAACCAGGCCGCCTAGGAAAGGGAGTTGGGCCATTTTGTGGCACGCTTGTAAGGCTCTGATTGTCCAAAAGGGGTTCCCACCCGTCTTCTACTGTTGTTCTCCTCTGCCGTCGTCCGATATACGGTGACTTGAGGTGTAGTCCTGAAAAGAACTAAAGAGTTTATTCTACTTCCATTAGCTCTGGAAGATGCTTCTTTGAAGATAGGCTAGCCAGCCATGTCTATGGTTCCCGGTGGGGTGATGAGAGTAGTTTACAATGGTGATTTGAGAAGAGTAGTAGAATGTTCCTACTTAACCTCTCTGGGATATGTGGGATGCTAGCATCCCAACTGGCCAACATCCAGTGAAAATGCAGAGCGCCAAATTCAAATCAATTACTATAAAAATTTTACTTTCATGAAATCACACATGCAATACACCAAATTAAAGCTACACTTGTTGTAAATCCAGCCAACGTGTCAGATTTCAAAAAGGCTTTACGGCGAAAGCAAAAGATGCTATTATCTGAGGATAGCACCCCAGCAAACAAACACAGACCATCATATTTCAACCCTCCAGGCGTGACACAAAACGCAGAAATAAAGATATAATTCAGGCCTGACCTTTGACCAGCTTCTTCTGTTGGCACTCCAATATGTCCCATAAACATCACAAATGGTCCTTTTGTTCAATTAATTCTGTCGATATATATCCAAAATGTCCATTTATTTGGCGCGTTTGATCCAGAAAAACACTGGTTCCAACTCGCGCAACATGACTACAAAATTTACCTGTAAGCTTTGTCCAAACATTTCAAACTACTTCCTAATACAACTTTAGGTATTTCTTTACGTAAATAATCGATAAAATTTAAGACGGGATATTCTGTGTTCAATACCGGAGGAAAACAATTTGTAGCGAGCCTTCAGGTCACGTGCCTCTAACAAAGATTACACTTCCCTCTAGCCTTGTTCTGAACAGTGCTACTTCTTAATTTCTCAAAGGAAAAACCTCAACCAATTTCTAAAGACTGTTGACATCCAGTGGAAGCGATAGGAACTGCAAGAAAGTCGATTAGAAATCTGGATTCCCAATGAAACCCCTTGAAAAGAGAGTGACCTCAAAAACTATTTATTCTGAATGGTTTGTTTTAGAAACTTCAGAGTGTTTTCTATCCAAATCTACTAATAATATGCATATCTTAGCTTCTGGGCCTGAGTAGCAGGCAGTTTAATTTGGGCACGCTTTTCATCCAAAATTCCGAATGCTGCCCACTATCCTAGAGAAGTTAAATTCACTTTTGAAGACACTTTACTTAGGGCAGCTAACCAGCCGTACCAGTGATTGTCCGAGAGGTGACTTTATCGTCTCTACCTCGTGTTGAGATTCAGAGTTCGAACCACTTTGGATGTGAGCTGCAGCTCGACATCTTTCTGGTCTTTTAAGTTCATTCGTAACCCATCATTTTATGCAGTTAATTCAAATGGCCGGTTCCGTCAGGCTGACACGCTCCCTTGCCTCACTCAGGGGCATAGCTTGTCACTTGTACAAAGTTGTGTGAAACTATTATCTCTTATGGCTCCTAAAATCATGTCCCTCTCTTAACAAAAACACTTTCATAATTTTTTCATATTTCATGCTCAATGGACACTTTACACATATAGTTGGTATACTTTCCAAGTTATAGTATTTCCTTTATAACATTTTTAATGACATCACAAAATAACATCCAAAACGTCACCAGTGTTTTCCAGATCGCCTCTGACCATTCCCCACGTTCCATGTTAGAAATATTGTTCCAGTATTCACTTTAGAACATGTTAGAGTTTCGGCGGGAAAAGGTCTGTGTAGACAAAGGCACATTCCTTGGGTGAATTTGGAGAGGGAGATAGCTCATGTTCTGTCCTTGATTTATAACAGGGCGTGAGCTGTCAACCACCCACCAGTTCCATTCTCCCCTCCTCTGGGGTTGAGAGGTGGTCTGGTTGAAGTTATGTATTGCAAAGCTGATTTGACCGATTTGGATCTTCCCAGGACAGTCATGACAACAGAGAAGTGTCAACAAATTATTTCGCAAACATCCTTTCTGAATTTAAAAGTAATCCTCGAAGTAATCATCTAGTGTTTCAAAAGTATCTGTAATCTGATTACAATATTGCTGGTAATGAAATGGTTACAGTTACCGTTTTTTTGTAATCCTTTACTCCCCAACCCTGACTGTATCTAAACATATAATTGTTATCAGTAAGATGTGGTCTTTTGATATAGTTGATGACAATAATTATTATTGTAATTTTTAATATAGGCTACTATCTTGTTGTCGATACACATCAAATATGAATATTTGTCAACGGTTGACATTGTACTTTATTTATTGATTGCATGTTTGGATTTCTGTGACCTTACATGTCAATACAATTCATTTGTGACTTTACAAGTTTGCCACCCAATCTTATTTGTATTATTATTATTATTGTTAATATTACTATTATTCATAATAGAATATATTGGACAGCAACCTGTGAAGGGACATTTTATGCTTGTGCTTTTCGACCAATTTGACTGGGTTCATTTAAGTAAATGATTGAGCTTGCCTGGGAGGAATCCTCACTATCAGTATAATGCAATTTGGCAGTACGCCCAGAACATTGTTTTGAGAACCAAAAGGGGTGTCTCAGTTTCAAGGTCTCAGCTTAGAGAGAAGAAGCCTTGTGAGGTATTGGTCAGTCACATGCATGAACCAAAAGTTAATGATGAATTAATCATGAATAATGTAAATCATACAAATATAACCTGTCTGTTTAAGCAAGTATATAAGAGAACTCACGGGACTGCCCTGACGGAGCTCCTGACAGACGTGTACTACTTGGCGCATTACGTTTGTTGGAACCTCTCCAGGTTGCTGATAATAAAGAATTATTTAAAATTGACTCAGAGTGTCCCTGTGTTGAATTTCCACAACAAACCTTAAAGCCCTAGATTCCTAGAAGGTTCTTTAAGGAACCTTTTAAAAAGGTTCCTCAGGGAAAAGGTTCCACTGGTGTTGCAACCTGAGGAACCCCTAAAGGTGCCTTCAGGAACCTTTTCATTTTAGAGACCTCAAAATCAACTCTGGACCTCGAAGCCAGTTCCACTGCATTGTTTTCATTGTTCCCCTCTAATCAGGGACTGATTTAGACCTGGGACACCAGATGTGTACAATTAATTATCAGGTATAACAGAAAACCACCTCGTAGGGTAAGAGTTGAGTACCGCTGTTTAGAGTATACTGTTAGCTCAATACATTTTGATAACTCAAATACTAATTGAGGGCCTTTCCAACTGTCGGCAATACGATTTAAAACAATCCACAGCTTATTTATTTCAAAGACCCTAATGATCCTCTGGCCAAATCATGCTTTCTGGTGTTGTAGCCTATTTGAATTATTTAATTTGTTTCTGTATAGACAGGAGTAGGCTAATTAGGCTATATAATTTTGGCAATTATAATTCAATTTACTTTAGGGGAAGCTTAGCCTATGGGGGACAGAAATCCCTCGAAAACAACTGAATGTGATTGTGATAGATTTGGTATGAAGCATGTTTTTTTCATCTGTGGACAGACTTGAAATACAAGACAAAAATAAAAAGCTATGCAATAGAGGAAAGATGCAACAGACTGCAGCAGCAGTAGAGTCATACAGCCTATTATAGCCACCAACTAACTGGCAGGAAATCCACAAACCTCACCTAACCTATTGCACGTCACTGTCAACATCCTTTGGCAAACTGTTCTGTACATAAAACTAGTATTCTGCTAAAGACAGCATGAGCAGTCCTTCATCTGCTATCCATCATATCTATCATCAGTATTCATCTTATTCATAGTGATCTGAGGGTGCTTGCTTACTATATCAGATGGATGAAAGGTTTAGAAAAATTACTCAGAAGAACATAACATTTTATTTGTGGAGCAATCTCTCAATTCATTTGCATTTGTTGATAACACTTGTCCACAGAAACTTCATTACCCATGAATCACGCAAATGTCGCTTGGGTCCTTACGTAGAACGTCACATGATAAGGAATTCAACATGGAGGACATTGGAGTAACTGTTGAAAAATTTCAGGTATGATTCATTTTGACCGTGTACATATTCACGCCGTTTCACCGTTGTTTTTGATTATACAACGCTTTAAAAAGTATAGACAATTTAAAACGTACTATCTTTAATCTAAAGTGTTCTTTGAATACATTTAAATCGTACGTCATCCAACTAAACGTGCCAATTCATTCACGGCACTGTAAATGCTCTGTCATGTAAGCTAACATGCTATCTCAACTGGCAAGCTAGGCAATTTTAGCTAAACGTTTGTATTTTGGTTTGGCTACGTAGCTATTTATGTTGTGGGGTTAGTATTGGTAAGCTTCAAGCTACAACGTAAACAAAATAACACAAGTCAACGGCCGGCAGGTAAGGTTAGATAGCGAAGTTAGTTAACAAGTCAGAAAACAATCGAATGTAACGTTAGCGAGCTAGCTAAGTAGCTAGCGCGATAAATTAGATTGCATCTGACTGAGCCTAATGTTGAATGTCTTATGAATTATTAGCCAAGACAGAAGAAGTCAGCTACCTACCGCAGTAACGTACTTATCCGTTACGGAACAGCACTGAAACAATCTCGTGAATTGAAATCACATTTTCTGTCGGTCATCACTCACCCAACATTAGGCAAGTAAATTAACAAGCTAGCTAGCAACACAACAAACAGTTAGCTAACGTTAGTAGTTAACATTAGCTACAGAGTTTTCACAGATTTGGGAGTATGCTCTCAACGTAGAACTTGTGTAAATGTTTGTGTTGTCTTGTGTCTACACAGGACGAAGTGCCTGCCATGCTGAACTCACGACCCCAGACGGGGCTTTCTTTCCTGGCCCCAGAACCAGAAGATCTTGAAGACCTTTACAGCAGATACAAGGTCTGTACTGGGAACAGCTTCTGTGTGTCTGTGCTTAACTGTTGAGATCTATTTCTGTCAGCACCCCAAGAAAAGCAATTTAAATCATAATGTTAACTATTACGGTGCCTAGAGAAAATATTCACACCCCTTGACTACTTCCACATTTTGTTGTTACACCCTGAATTTAAAATGGATTAAATCGATATGTTTTGGTCTCTGGCCTACACCCAATACCTCAAAAGGTCAAAGTGGAATGATATTTTTATTTTTCAACAAATTAATTAAAAATGAAAAGCTGAAATGTATTGAGTCAAGTATTCAACCCCTTTGTATGAGAAGCCTAAATACGTTTTTAAGTAAAAATGTGCTTAACAAGTTACATAAGTTGCATGGACTCATTCTCTGCAATAATAGTGGTTAACATGAATTCTGAATGACTACCTCATCTCTGTACGCCACACACAATTATCTGTGAGGTCCCTCAGTGAATTTCAAACACAGATTCAACCACAAAGACCAGGGAGAATTTACAATGCCTTGCACAGAAGGGCACATATTGGTAGAAAAAAAGAAAATAATTAAACGGACATTGAATACACCTTTGAGCATGGTGAAGTTATTAATTACACTTTTGATGGTGCATCAACAGCTCAGGGATTTCACCATTAGGCCAATGGTGACATTAAAACAGTTTGAGTTTAATGGCTGTGATAGGGGAACTGAGGATGGATCAACAATGGTGTTAGTACTCCACAATACTAGCCTAATTGACAGTGCGAAAACGAGAGCCTGTACAGAATAAAAATATTCCAAAGCAGGATCCTGTTTACAACAAGGCACTGAAGTAATACTGCAAAAAAATTGTCAAATCAATCAACTTTTTCCTGAATACAAAGTGTTGTGTTTGGGGCAAATACAACACAGTACCACTCTGTATTTTCAAGTTTAGTGATGGCTGCATCATGTTATGGGTATTTATGTAATCGTGAAGGACTGGGGATGTTTCAGGACAAAAAAAGAAACGTATTGAAGCTAAGCACAGGCAAAATCCTAGAGGAAAACCTGGTTCAATATATTTTCCACCAGACACTGGGAGATGAATTCACCTTTCAGCAGGACAATAACCTTAATACACAAGGCCAAATCTACACTGGAGTTGCTTACCGAGAAGATGGTGAATGTTCTGGAGTGGCCGAGTTAGTTTTGACTTAAATATATGGCAATACTTAAACTGTTGTCTAGCAATGATTTAACAGACTTTAAAGAATAAAAAAAATTGGCCAAATCTGAAAGATGGGTAGGAGCAAGCCCATGTAATGCTTTGTAGGTTAGCAGTAAAACCTTGAAATCAGCCCTAGCCTTAAAAGTAAGCCATTGTAGAGAGGCTAGCACTAGAGTAATATGATCACCATGATTCATCAATAAACATTCATTCTCCATGACACCATTCACAATTTCCCCTTTACTATTGTAGAAGCTGCAGCAGGAGCTGGAGTTTCTGGAGGTGCAGGAGGAGTACATCAAAGATGAACAGAAGAACCTGAAGAAGGAGTTCCTCCATGCCCAGGAGGAGGTGAAGAGGATACAGAGTATCCCCCTGGTCATCGGCCAGTTCCTGGAGGCTGTGGACCAAAACACAGCCATCGTGGGCTCCACCACAGGTACAGTATTTTTACACTTTTGTCTGTCCTCGCATAGATTGTGTAGGTAAGCCTCTGGTTGTTGGATCCAGAGACTGGAGACTTGAATCCGAGTCGATATCGGTCTGATTATTGGCCCTTTTCTAGTCTATCGGCCCTTCTCTATCGGCTTTGCTGCTTGTCCCTCTGCCTAGCAATACTGCTGCTATGCCAGCCGCCACTCACTGCCTGAGCCACGAGCACTGCACAATGCCGGTGAATGTCTAGCTGGGAAAATCAGCAGCAGCGGCAAGCTAGCTCATTCTCCAACAGAAAGGTGCAGTATTGAGAAACTGATGAATTGACACAGTGACCAAAATTGCAGATGTGCTTCCCTTAGACAGTTAGTTGACAGTTTGTGCAGAAATTCTTTGGTTGTGTAAGCCCACAGTTTCATCAGCTATCCGGTTGGCTGGTCTCAGACAATCCCGCAGGTGAAGAAGCTGGATGTGGAGGTCCTAGGCTGGCGTGGTTACACGGGGTCTGCGGTTGTGACGCCGGTTGGACATACTGCCAAATTCTCAAAAATGACATTCAATGTGGCTTATGGTTGAGAAATTAACTTTCAATTATCTGGAAACAGCTCTTGTGGACATTCATGCAGTCAGCATGCCAATTGCCCGCTCCCTCAAAACTTGAGACATCTGTGACATTGTGTTGTGACAAAACTGCACATTTTAGTGGCCTTTTATTGTCCCCAGCACAAGGTGAACCTGTGTAATGATCATGCTGTTTAATCAGCTTATTGTTATGCCACACCTGTCAGGTAGATGGATTTATCATGGCAAAAGATAAATGCTCACTAACAGGGATATAAACAAATTTGTGCATACATTTGAGAGAAATAACTTTTTGTGCATATGGGACATTTCTGGGATCTTTTATTTCATCTCATGAAACATTGGACCAACACTTTACATGTTGCGTTTTATATTGTTGTTCATTGTATTTTTCACAAATCATAACGTTACGTTGGACTCATTTGTGTTAAATAGATATGTTATATTCTCAAACTAACAGCAGTGCCTATATGATGTCATTCCATACAGGCGTGACATGCTGAAGTGATGCTTCTGTGCAAATGTTGTTGATCAGTTGGCTAATATACTGTTAGTCCAAAATGAAGTGCTAACAGATTGTCATCTGTAGTGCCATAGACTCCATTGATCAGCCAAAACAAGCTCAATAACTCAATGCATGCACACACTCCTATTGAATATCGATTCACCTGTATTGTGAGTATGCCTATGACATCTTCATTTACCCAGTTTATCAAGATATTTACCATTCAAATAAAATGACCATTGTTATTTAGTTTGGTATTAACTAAGTAAAATTTATTGTTTTGTTTTAATATTGATGCATTATTGCATACATGGCTGTCTTTGGGAAATGGTATATTGTATATCTGCCTAAAATATCAGACAACTTTGACCCCTAAAAAATCCATATCGGTCATTCTCTAATAGCCACACACCCATAAGCACCCATATTTTGCACAGTAACACCAATGCCTCATTCTTACTGTGATGCTGAACATTTGGCTCTAATATTCACTAATGACATTTTCCCCTCTGTCTTTCCCTGTGCCACCCTCTTTCTCTGCTTCTCTCGCTGTCCACGCCCTTCTCCGTCTCTGTCCACGCCCTTCTCCGTCTCTGTCCACGCCCTTCTCCGTCTCTGTCCACGCCCTTCTCCGTCTCTGTCCACCCCCTTCTCCGTCTCTGTCCACCCCCTTCTCCGTCTCTGTCCACCCCCTTCTCCGTCTCTGTCCACCCCCTTCTCCGTCTCTGTCCACGCCCTTCTCCGTCTCTGTCCACGCCCTTCTCCGTCTCTGTCCACGCCCTTCTCCGGCTCTGTCCACGCCCTTCTCCGGCTCTGTCCACGCCCTTCTCCGGCTCTGTCCACCCTCTTTTCTCCTTGACTCAGGCTCAAACTACTATGTGCGTATCCTAAGCACCATCGACAGAGAGCTGCTGAAGCCCAATGCGTCGGTTGCCCTGCACAAGCACAGCAATGCCCTGGTGGACGTGCTCCCCCCAGAGGCTGACAGCAGCATCATGATGCTCACATCAGGTACACATACACACTATTCTACCCCCTGGTATACATATCCCTTTGTAATATGGGTCAAAGACGTATAAGGTTTTCAAAGTAGCAAAAACATACATTACAATTCCCTAAAAGGCTTTTGTATGTTCATTGGCGTGTCACCTATGCCCTTATAGAAGTTATATTCAAGAATAAAGTTAATTTTTTATTGTGATTCATATGACTGATTCATATGACTGTACCCTAGTAAAATGTATTTCAGAATAACATTAAGTGTTTAAAAAAAAAAAATTATGCCCATTTTTCATAATCACAACATTTCTGCTTAGACTGGCAGAAATATAACTACCCGGAAAATGACCTTTTATTTTGAATACCACATATTTGATTTGTCACGGGTAAAACTGAAAATGTATTGAAGTTTTTTTTAACAAAACATGTTGTTAAAAATTTAACCTTACACTGGAAAAAATTCAAAAATCTATGAAAATATCTTTCACTTCATCCTTTGAGATTTGTTTTTCTTTCTGAGTCAAGAAAACAAAGTTATTGTATTTTAATATGAAATACTGGTGTTAGACTATGTGACAATATTTTGTTACCCTGAACACATCGCTACGGCCCACAAATATTGAATAAATGTGATTCCTTCAGCAATAATTAAAGTTATAAAACTGCATAAAAAGACAGGATAAGATGTTTAAAATGTGCAGGCTAGCTGAACTTAGATCGCTTCCATACTAGAGAGAAATGACCAATACGCCACACACATAAAGAACATGGGTTTTACTATGCAACATAGTTTAATTGACACGGGGTACAGTTTAATTCACCTAGGATTAAATCAGCATTGAATATTTCAAACAAAGCATTAATTAAAAAACATTCCATAAATAATGTGCAAAAAACTGTTTTGCTTAAAATTTAATCTCCATTTTTTCCCCCTCTTTTTTTGAGCATCAGATTGTGCCATTGTATGGATCGGTGGATGATCAGGATTGACATCCTTCTCTGATAGCTGGAAAATGTAATAGTTATGACACTGGCACAGAATAAGATTCGCATCCATTAAATGTTATTAGTAGTCTATTAATAGTAGGCTATACAATAACACTTAATCAAAGTTTAAAAGTTAAATCAACTCCCTCTCCCTTTCTCTCTCAAACATGTATTGTTACTATTTCATTGCTAATGTTAATAATAATCACTTTACTATAATTTGAGCCTGCGGCAACACTTTACATTGCGTTAATTTGCATTATTACACGATTATTACATGATAGATAATGTTTTCATTATGCATTGTTACACTATAACTGGTAAATTTCTCTTCAATGCAGGTACATAAATGCAATTTCAAGATACCTACACACATAGCTACATAAAATGGCCATCAAACTACTGCAATTCAAACTTGTACAGTCTCGATTTCTCAAAGTCCCCCAAATGTGAAGCAGCTATTAACTAATATAATTCATAATACATTTTTTATCCATAATTGTGTGTGTGTTATTATATTAATTAATATAATCCATCAGTTATACCTTATTAACAGTGCAATTAAACATTAACTACAGTGTAATAGTGCAACTTAATGTTAAGTGTTATCCACCCAGCTTTATATCCTATTCTGTTGCTGACGATGGCATGAAAACAATACCTTGCTTTTCTTCTGGCTAGTCTTTCTGGATCTGCGTTAATCTTTTGTCTGTGCCGTGCAGCCCTCTCCTTATTAGATAACGGCATCTACAGTATAAAGATAATGTGCCTTGAAATACCTTAAAATGCCATACAATTGTTTAAAATTATATTTAGTATTCATACAAGTAAATATGAATTGCATAATTAAATGTTGTAAACTAGTGAAAACATGAGATAACAAAGCTACTGTCATTCAGCATAACGGGTGATATAACATAACTTTTGTTGTGTTGAAGGACAAAAGCGTGATACTGAAGGACAGATTTCATACAAACATATTTAACAGGCAGTTCTTTGGCATCCTATATAAAGTAATGACCTATAAAGATTATCCTTTTCATATTTAATATAGCTTTTTATAAAATAACATTAAAAGTAAGTTTTCTGTGTTGTACTGAAGGGCATGCGTTTTTGTTACTAGAGGGTGAAAAGGTGAAATCATAAAATAATTCAGAGATTTACTCACCTCATTGATAGAGGGTCGTGTTTGTGATGTCACACGATTACCATCATGTTATATGCTTTAAAATGGCTTTTTGCCTTCGTTCTACCGAATGACATGACATTAATGAAGTGCAAAAGTCCGGACAAAAGTATTCTCGTTTTAAAATATTTTTTAGAGACAGTATTGTCGCCCATTATTCTATATATTGTTGCAAACACTAACACAGTTATGCCATGGGTGTTCATTTATATTTTTAGGGTGAATTTCTACATTTTAAAAACACTTATCATTCAAATTTTAACCCGGACAGTTACACTTAAGGACACTTTAGAGCTCAATAACTCCCTTAATGTAATAGTTTGCAACACAAATATTTCTGGATCAAGAGAAGGGTAAGAGTGATTTAATATTATATTGATCCATATATTTTTATGTTAAATTAATATCTTTCGGACACCAAATTTACACTTCTTGTCTTTGACCCATATATATTGCACAGTTGTGAGTGGAACAAACATGTATTCATGCGCGCTTACATACATTGCATGCATATTCCACTCATTGATACCTTATCACTTGTAGTGCAGCTCCTCTCCTATTTTATGTTATATGCATTATATGCATTATTTTCCTGTATCTCTCCTTGCAGACCAAAAGCCGGATGTGATGTATGCTGACATCGGAGGGATGGATATCCAGAAGCAGGAAGTGAGGGAAGCAGTGGAGCTGCCACTCACACACTTTGAACTCTACAAACAGATTGGCATTGACCCGCCCAGGGGGGTTCTGATGTATGGGCCTCCTGGCTGTGGGAAGACCATGCTGGCCAAGGCTGTGGCTCACCACACTACAGGTAGGCCGTTCACCATTATCTATAGGATGCACTGGTGCTAACATGATTAGGCTATGTTGTAATTTTTTTGTAGCAAATAATTATCATGTTACCATATCAGTATTTGGTTATTGACCAATGCATTTGATTTGATATCTTGGTCTCTTTCTCTGTCGCTTTCTCTCTCAGCGGCGTTCATCCGTGTGGTAGGCTCTGAGTTTGTGCAGAAGTACCTGGGTGAGGGCCCCCGCATGGTGCGTGACGTCTTCCGGCTGGCCAAGGAAAACGCCCCCGCCATCATCTTCATTGATGAGATCGATGCCATCGCTACCAAGCGTTTTGACGCACAGACTGGAGGTATGAGCCAGTGTGTACCTTTTTAGAATCAGCTGCACTTCAGAATAGGCAATGGAATGGACTGGCATTGCACATAGCAACCAAATCCAATAAGACAAGCAAAATAGAGCAGGTTTACAGATTGGCATTTCTGATATCAAATGTCTACCTGTGATCTTCAGGGTTCTCAGAAGGTGCTTAAAGTACTTGAATTTGGCACTCTGAAATTCAAGTACTGGAATACCTTGAAAATCTGACGTTTTCTCAAGTTGGTACTTGAATGAAAATGAGAGGAGAGGGCCTCCTGAGTAGTGCACAACCGCCCGTGATCGGGAGTCCCATAGGGCTGCGCACAATTGTCCCAGTGTTGTCTGGGTTAGGGGGGGCTTACTTGTCTTTTGGCAGGGGGTGCTTTACTTGTCTCATCGCGCTCTAGTGACTCCTTGTAGCCGGCTGGGCTCCTGCAGGCTGACCACAAGCGTCAGTTGAACGGTGTATGCTCTGACACATTGGTGCAGCTGGGTTAAGCGGGCAGGTGTTAAGAAGCGCAGTTTGGCGGGTTATGTTTCGGAGGACGCATGACTCGACCTTCGTCTCCCGAGCCCGTTGGGGATCAAAATTGGGGAGAAAAAGGGGGTTAAAAAAATATATATATTGAGAGGAGAACAGATAATGATCAAATGTGTTTATGGAAAAATATTTTTATGTATTGGTCTTGACAAATGAATTTCCAGGCAGACTACAGAGTTTTATTTCCTCGTGTGTTTCACGCAGTGGTTGCCAGGGGAGCTTGCTCATTCCATCCACACTGCCAATTATCCAGGCAGGTACTGAACTACAGCCATCACTTCGATGGCTAAAATGCAGGGTAAATGTTGATTCAAATCCTGCGTTTTGTGCATATGGAACATTTCTGGGATCTTTTATTTCAGCTCATGGAACATGGGACCAACACTTTATATTGCGTTTTATATTTTTGTTCACCTTTTTATACCACTACATCACTGGACCCAATCAACCGACACCATGTAAGGCGCAAAAAATGCGTCAGACTTTGACATTGCGAGCAAATCGACCCTGAAGAGCCACGTGAAGGGGGAAAGTCACAACGCTGCATCTTGCGCTGGCGCCAGTTCTACGTTGTGACTTTTTCTCTGCTACAACTTTTTTTGCCAATCACCTCATTCACAGGGGGCACGCGATATTCCGCTTTATCAAGTAGCATCCGCGCTCCTGCCGTTCTAGTGGCCATTTACGTGCCGTTTTTCTGACACAGCCCACCCACCCTTCTCACGACCTGCGACACTAAAGCTGCCAGTCAGAAGCAGGACACTTTTTCGTAGCTATTAACTAGTAGAATCCCAAAGGCTCAATTAAAAACATTCATTAAGGGTCTCCCGGGTGGCGCATAGCTGTGCCACCAGAGACTGGGCTCTAGCCCAGGCTCTGTCGGCTGCGACTGGGAGGTCCATGGGGCGACGCACAATTGGCCCAGCGTCATCCGGGTTAGGGAGGGATATCCTTGTCTCATCGTGCACTAGCGTCTCCTGTGGCGGGCCAGGCGCAGTACACGCTGACCAGGTTGCCAGGTGTACAGTGTTTCCTCGGCTGGCTTCCGGGTTGGATGTGCGTTGTGTCAAGAAGCAGTGCGGTTGGGTTGTGTTTTGGAGGACGCATGGCTCTCGACCTTCGCCTCTCCTGATTCCGTGCCGGTGTTTCAGCGATGAGACAAGACTGTAATTACTACCAATAGTTTGGTAGTAATTACTACCAATAGTGAATGGGATTGATTATTAAGACTGAAAATAAGACTAAGCAGTTATTGGTGTGGTTGAACCCTGACATTGGTAATCCCTCATTGTATTCTCTCCTTCCCAAACAGCTGACAGGGAGGTGCAGAGGATTCTGCTGGAGCTTCTCAACCAAATGGACGGCTTTGACCAGACAGTCAACGTCAAGGTGAGCTAAGTGTGAGAGCGCTATGGGCTTTGCCTCTGTGACATACTGTCTCCAGGGCTTATTGTATGTTGTAGTTCCATTAATGCAGCTAACCTGTAACCTTGTGTGTCACATTGAGAATATGTAAATTAAAAAAAACATCTGTTCCCTTGTCAGGTGATCATGGCCACCAACAGGGCCGACACACTGGACCCCGCCCTCCTGCGTCCGGGCCGTCTGGACAGAAAGATTGAGTTCCCCCTACCTGACCGCCGACAGAAACGCCTGGTCTTTTCCACCATCACCAGCAAGATGAACCTCTCTGAGGAGGTGGACCTGGAGGACTGTATCCTTATTATGCCCTACTTACAGCAGTCTCTCATAACGTGTGTGTGTTAATGGTTGCAGGTGTGTATTGTACTAGCAGCATCATGCAATCTTTTCCAGCTCAGAACAAATTCTGTGTCCAGTTCATTGAGTGTGCTTGTAAGTTTTCATTAAATATTTACCTCCTTGAATACTGCTCTGATCTGGAACATTAGTCTCATTAAAGGTCAAATGAACCATGACTTTAGTACTCTAACTGAATCCCGCCTTTGTAAAGTCTAATGCACTTTCCCATACCTTTCTTTGGTTGCTAAGTAACCGAAAGAACACTACATTGTTCAGTGTCGTATGAGTTTGTGTTTGCGGTTATCCTTAACCAGTGTGTAGATGTGGCCAGACCAGACAAGATCTCCGGAGCAGACATCAACTCTATCTGCCAGGAGGTGAGTGGGACCCCGTGCTGTTGGGAGGAATTCTTCCATGGGGGGTCAAATTACTCCAAAAGACTCAACGTCAAAGAGTAGCAAGTTATTGCGTTTGCTAACTCTCTTGTTCCAAAGATAACTAAATATCCTCTGTTACATCACCTGTTGTCGGTGTGAGAACTGGAAACGCTCTTTTAAATGTGTTTTAATTCTTTCATTCCTCTCACTCAGGCTGGCATGCTGGCAGTCCGTGAAAATAGGTACATCGTCCTGGCCAAGGACTTTGAGAAGGCCTACAAGACTGTTATCAAGAAGGATGAGCAGGAGCATGAGTTCTACAAGTAGAAAGTAACCTCTTCCCTCCTCTCTAAAAAAATAAAAAGGCATTCACACAATTTGTGTGATTTATGTGTGTTTGTCTACTACTGTGTCCATTTGTGGTTTCACAGACTGACTAACATTGACCTTGGAATGAATTTTGCTTAATTTACTAAAGGCCCAATGTAAACTTGGGCTGGGATTCCAAACTTGAACACACACACACAGTGAATGGACTGTCTTTATGTGCTCTGCAGGTTCTTAAGTATGTTTTACTTGACTGTAGCTAGTATAATGGCCTAGAGTTTGTACCTGTAATGTACTCACTGATTAAACAGTACTCTAAAAAATATTAAAGAAGTTTTCCATAAAAATGTAAGAAAAGTATGCATAGTTGGTCTTTTATTGTTAATGTGGACTGAAATATACTGGTTTAAAGTCTAGTGATGTAACAAGACAAACACACTAACATGCCCAGGGTCATCTGCAGTGGTAGCCATACATTTGATAGATAAACTGACTGTTGGTCATAGAGCCTCTATTCTTGGCGCTCTGTTCCTTGTCAGTCTAGACAGGCAGGCACCACTGATGCGGGGTCCTCTGTTAGCGGGGACATGGCGGCTTCTCTCCCTCTTTCCCTCTCTCTCTGTGTCTGCCCATGAGTCAAAGCAGTTCAGCCTCAGGTTGAAGTTCAGCCTTACACCACAAGGGGAGAAAGACTTTCTGTTAGTAAGTCAAGCTCTCTGGAGATAGACATGAACTATTAAGGGCAAGATTGTGGTTTAGAAAGTAAAAGGCCCCTCAAACAGTATATCAATTGGAATAGTACCCACTTGTGTCCTAATTGGGAACATGGGCAGGTGGTCAGTGACTGGGTCAAGGTAGTTGGTGTAGAAGGGCATGGTTGCAGACTCCAGGTCTTGTGACATCTTGGCGAAGATTGGTCCCAGGTCATGGTTTGGTAGCATCAGTGGCGGTTCTGGCTTGAATGGCTCCCTGGGCGAACCCCCCCCCCCCCCCCCCCCCCCCCTTCAGCGCCAAAGGATTTGATGAGCTTCAGCTTTGAAAAGCTCCTCTCTGCTTCAGCTACGGTCACTGAAAGAATAAGACAAATTCTGAGTCCACAAATGTGGGTACATTTCTGAGATCCCTTTCGTATATAAATATCAGCAGCTCAAGCAGGGTCATTGTCTAAGTTCACTTTCTTCAGTTCCTGTGCAAGCTCTCTGCCATTCAAGTTTGAGTGTTCTTTATAGTGCAGTGTCATACTAAGGGCCTCACATTGTTCTGTCAGCTCCTCATTTGAGAGACTTTGGCAGGTTGACAGCACTCAACTTCTCTCCCACATTTTCCAATGTGGAAAATCTTTCCTGAAGAGCTGAGGTTGCAGCATCAACAACGACATTGAAAAATGTCACCTCCAGCTTCTTCAGATCATCACTCAAAGGCTCATCAAATTATTTGTATGAAAAGTGCCACTTTGTGTGGATCATACTTTTTTGTTGTAGAACGGCCTCTACATTCATAGCCTCGCAAATATCCTTGGCTGATGTTTGTGCAGTCATAAAGCCTGTTGCCCTGTAGTTGCTGAGACCTCTGTCTTTCTGAGAAGACTGACTGCACCATGCCTACTGGGAGACTACATCAGCTTTCTCACATGCTGGATCTGGCTCAAGATGTCACCCCACTGTACAGATGCTGAAGCGGTATGATCCCACCTCTGGCAAGGACTGGGCCTCAATCTTTATCACAGGGTCTTTGGTTTGATCCCTCAACTCAATCAGTGACTCTCACCGCTGCTGCCTGATACCTCAGTGGCTCGACACTCTTAACTTTACACTCCCACGGCCTCCCAAGTGGCTCAGTGGTCTAAGGCAGTGCTAGCTGTGCCACTAGAGAACCTGGTTCGAGTCCAGGCTCTGTCGCAGCCGGCCGCGACCGGGAGACCCATGGGGCGGTGCACAATTGGCCCAGTGTCGTCCGGGTTAGGGGAGGGTTTGGCCGGCAGGGATGTTCCTGTCCCATCGCGCACTAGCGACTCCTGTGGCGGACCGGTCGCAATGCACGCTGACACGGACGCCAGGTGTACGGTGTTTTCTCCGACACATTGGTGCTTCCGGGTTAAGCAGGCGTTGTCAAGAAGCAGTGCGGCTTGGCTGGGTTGTGTTTCGGAGGACGCACAGCTCTCGACCTTCGCCTCTCCTGAGTCCGTACGGGAGTTGCAGCGATGGGACAGGACTGTAACTACCAATTGGATACCATGAAATTGGGGTGAAAAGGGGGTCATTTAAAAAAGGTGCTCTTTCATGACTGGATCAAATTGTGCCATCAGTTCAACCTCTTTGAGGAAATTTCCATTTGATGGAGAGGACAGTGTTTCTGTGTGTCCCCTTAGTGACAGATTTCTAATTGCCAGAGACTGCACAATAGCAGTCAGACGTGTCAACACCTCTCTCCATCTTATCCTCAGCCTCCATAAGTGCCATCTCATGCTTAGAATTTGTTTACCCTTTTTTTAGCCTTGCCAGTTCTTTCCGTGTTTTCATGCAGTTTTGGTGTTCTGGACTGCTGTCGTGTGAAGTCAGCAAATAACTTGTATGTTTCCAGTCTGTCAGTCCTGAGTTTGCTAAAGTAATTTTCTTCTTAGAAAAGAGTTTGCAGGGGTCTGTTGTTTGTTGTTTCTTTCAGAATACACCAACCAACTTCTAGGGATTTTTTTCACCGCTCACCAAGGTCTTCCTGAAATGCTGGTGGTGGCAACTTCTTCTATCACTCTCATTCCTTGGGGAAACAAAGTTAGGTGGTACCTCACTTGGTCCTCTGCAAACTAGTTGTGTCTGAATTCTGTCAGTCAGAACTGAAGGCCAGTCAGCAGGGTCTGTAGACAGTGGTTCATCCTCAGCCGCATGGTTTGGTGGGGATGCTGCTACAGACATTTCTAATGGAGAGCACATGGGCATTAGTTTACACATGTTATTCACAGCATTTATAGTGGTGGAACATCCCACATACATACCCAGCAATAATAAAATCATTGTTACCTACAATATCGAGCATCAATACATTACCCATCCCCCAACACTGTCAACCAAGAGTCAAGACTAAACCAATTCACCTTGGTGGTGTGCAGACTGGATTTATATTATTCTTAACGATTTTGTACAAACCAGAAAAAAAATGCAACAATATGTCTGTGAAACAATATATTCACAGTATTATGAATGAATTGTGGTTTATTTGGTAGCATTTCGTAGTGTGACTGATTTTACTAATTGCATTAGTACTGTACAAAGTTAAGAGGTGTGCTATTTGATAGATTCCCCCGCTCCCCCTACCTCGGGCTTCCAGTTGGTAGACCTGAGGTCAACCTACCCCCGCCCCCCTCCCCATCTCGTACTTCTGTGTGGGAGACCTTCCCAGGCAGTAGCCTGCCTAGCTCACAAACTAGAATCAGGGCGCCCACTCCGACAAGGTTAATTGACCCACAGTGACATGAAATCATTGACGTGACGTGCAAATGTCACCATTCCAAAAAATGTTGTGCGGGCGCCCCTGGCAAAATGTCGCCCTGGGCGGCTGCACATGTCGCCCATACCTAAATCCGCCACTGGGTAGCATCCTTTGACCAGGGCAGAGACTGCACCATATTGCTGACACTACAGCATCCAAGGTGGACTGGGGCTTCCAGGGGTGGAACTGAGGAAGGTGAGGTGGAAGCTTGGACATTCTGAAGAAAGGTTTGGACAACCAAATTCAAATGTGTGTGTGATCACTAACGGCCATTTTGGTAACCACTTCATTGCCTTTGTTTAACTCCTGCCAGTGGACCAGTAATTTAACCTACATTTAACAACTACCCAGTCCCGTTAACGTTGAATACTGAAGTATTGAGTGGATTCCTTACCTTTTAAATAAGATGTTTTGTGTTGAAATATGGCAAAAAGTCAGTACTTTGGCTTTGACCACAATTGGTTTACACTTGATTTTCAACTAAGAGATGAGTGATGCACCATTCTAGAATCTAGAACACATCTATTACAGTAGAATACTTTATTTTCTCCCATCTGCCATTTGGTATAAAATCTATATTTTATTAGAAAGTACAATTTCTAAATAAAAGCACGTGTGCGAAAGATACAGTAGTAGGTATAAATAAACAAATGTAATTTGTATTACACAATTTCTGTAATTTATCTTTACCATGTCTCATCGAGTCAAGCATATCGTGTTTTCCTCGTTCTATATTCAGTAAGCCATAACACAAAAGGGTCGTTATGTCACTGTGTACTACCCAACGTCACCCCATTCAATTGTATTGTCGGTGCATTCATTTAATTATTGTGAAACCAAAACAGCAAGTAGTGGTGAAAATCAGGACATGCATACAGCACGAAAAGGTTCGAGGAGGTGCGCTAAACTAACTCTTAAAGTCTCTGCCGACGTTACCATTCATTACTACAAGCAACACCAAACAGTTGTGTACATCACTTCCTGTACTGGTTCTACATGTGAAGTGTGGCTGAAGAAGCTGCATTTCAACTTCGAAACGTAGCCCCGGAGCAACTCGAATTGTGAAAGTGATGTTTAGCAATTCTGTTGCCTGGAATAAATTAGAAAAGGAACCATTGAGCTATCCACGAACAAGAGGAGTGGAATGGTATACACCGTCTCGTGTGTTTAGTTGGTAAGCTGGCCACAGTTTATTTATTTTTATCTAGCTAACTAGCTAATAATGCTAACTGGATAGCCAGCAACAAATCATGACCGTGTATGAAATAAGTTAGCTAGTCGTTAGCAAGCTAGCAAAGCAGAAGGAAATGGAGTCAGTGACGCTAGTTTTCCGGCTTGTATTGCTTGTTTCTCCGTCACATTTGCTAGTTAGTCCGTAGCTAACGTTGGCTATCTAAAATGTTAAATATTTATTTATTTATTGTGGCCGCTTTAACAAGAGTTGTTGAAGCAAGGCTCGAGCCCAGGTAAATTAGCTACGCCAGAAATGGTGGAATCTTTGGTTACATCATCATGACTCTCGTACAAAATCTAAAGTAAGACTTGAATGGTCTAATAATGTAAAAACACAAAACGAATTAGTTTACTGAACACCATACAGTGTGTGTGTGTGTGTGTGTGTGTGTGTGTGTGTGTGTGTGTGTCTGTCTGTCTCTAGGAAGGCTATATGATATTGTTGCATCTGTTCATGTCTGTGACCAAGCAAAAAAATCTTATTCCGTAGGAATAGCTGGGTGATTTTGTTTTATTTAATCTTATTTAACCAGACAAGTCAGTTAAGAACAAATTCTTATTTACAATGACGGATTTAGCAAATACGTTAGATTTTAAAGAGAATGTGAATTTAGATGTTTTCTCACAAACTTTAAGACTACAATAACCGTAAACTTTTGGGTTAACAGCCATGTTCAGGGACAGAACGATTTTTTTTTTTTTACGTTGTCAGCTCGGGGATTCGATCTAGCAACCTTTCGGTACCTTTCGGTTACTGGCCCAACGCTCTTAACTACTAGGCTACCTGCATATTAGATGTGCATAAGCCATTTGTTACTTTAAAAAAAAATATACAGACAATACGGTCTTCTTGAAGTATTTTGTCATTACCACCACGTCAAGCAAATGTATATTATAATAACGTTTTTTTCAAGTGTGTGTACTTTGTTACCATGTATATGATTAGTGACAGCTGAGCACATGGAGGGAAATTCACATTTTGATGCCGGGAAATGATAGAAAATTAAGGTAAATATAATATTTTTATTGAATGTCATTACCAAGTAGGCTATAATTAAAACAATTTGTTACATTTTTTAAATTGTTTTAATTATTTATTTAGGATACATTGTATGCTAGCTGTTCAACTGGAGTTAGCATGTCATTCCCACCACACGTGATTACCACCACATAATGAACTGATGGTAAGGAAAGAATGTGATAATGACGAAATGTATTAGTTCATACATTTTTACTAACCTTAAGACCTGAAAAGACAAATTACATATGATCATGATTAAGTTGAAATTGAACACTTATTTGCTATTACATTTTGTATTATGTTAGGATGACGGAGTGATTGTGATGTCTTTTTATGTGACTTACTATGGTTATTACTGACTTTAATTATTTTATATGAGATGCCCCCTAAATCAACCAAGGAGAGGACAAGGACATACACTATATATACACAAAAGTATGTGGACACTCCTTCAAAATAGTGGATTCTGCTATTTCAGCCACACCCGTTGCTGAAAGGTGAATAAAATCGAGCACATAGCCATGCATTCTCCACAGACAAACATTGACAGTAGAATGGCCCTTACTGAAGAGCGCAGCGACTTTCAATGTGGCACAGTCATAGGATGCCACCATTTCCAACAAGTCAGTTCATAAAATTTAAGCCTTGCTATAGCAGCGCTGGTCAACTGTAAGTGCTGTTATTGTGAAGTGGAAACGTCTAGGAGCAACAACGGCTCAACCACAAGTGGTAGGCCACACAAGCTCACAGAACGGGACTGCCGGGTGCTGACGCTCGTAAAAATTGTCTGTCCTCAGTTGCAACATTCGCTACCGAATTCCGCACTGCCTCTGGAAGCAACGTCAGCAAAATAACTCTTCGTTGGGAACTTCATGAAATGGGTTTCCATTTCCGAGCAGCCAAGCATAAGATCACCATGCACAATGCCAAGCATCGGCTGGAGTGGTGTAAAGCTCTCTGCCATTGGACTCCATTAGAGTGATGAATCATGCTTCACTATCTGACAGTCCAACGGACGACTCTGGATTTGGCAGGTGCCAGGAAAACGATACCTGCCCCATGCATAGTGCCAACCTTAAGTTTGGTGGAGGACAAATAATGGTCTTGGGCTAATTTTCATGGTTCGGGCTAGGCTCATTAGTTTCCGATGATGGGAAATCTTAACCCTCCAGCATACAATGACATTCTAGACGATTTTGTGCTTCCAACTTTGTGACAACAGTCTGGAGAAATCATGCTGAAACAGTAAAGGGCCAATGCCCCTGCGCACAAACCCGGGGGGTCCATACATAAATGGTTTGTTGAGATCGGTGTGGAAGAACTTGACTGGCATGCACAAAGCCCTGACCTCAACCCCATCAAACACCTTTGGGATGAATCGGAACAAATGGTCTGTTCTGTATCTTCAACAAATTAAACATGTACTACTGTGACAGTAAATTGTTTAATGGTATTTCTCATCTGTTTTATATGAAATGCCATTTCCACCACAGTGTCATTACCACAATGCTAAGTCATTACTATCACGGTACATATTTGAGTTAAATGGGTATTAATTACAGTTGATATTGATTATTTTTCCTGTATGTGAACCTTATATGCTTGTTCTTAAGATAATTCTAAAATAATGTAAAATATTACGATTTTAATGTGGTAAATACATGTTTCTGAGTATCTTCAAGGCCTATATGGACATTTAGACATGACAATGATAAATACATGTAATCAAAACTTGTATGAAAAAAAAGTTCTATAAAATACCTTAGGCACAATTTATGTAATTTCCTTTTCAACTAAAATAGCAAATTTTAAGAAGTGGTGGCAATGACATTTCCCCTCGGGTATATGGGGAAACCAATATTTTTATTTTATTTATTTAAATGGTATGGTCTCAGACTCTATTAGATCTTGTTTCCAGACAGAGTGAAGAACTTATTCAGAGAGAAAAGAAGCAGTTTCAAGAGGTTCATTTTCAAAAACATTTAACATCCAAAAGTGCCTGTATTTACAAAATCAACCAGCTATGATGAAAGACTTGTATACTCAAGGTTTAGGCGCATCCTGTGTACACTTACTGAACCAGGATAATTTTAAATCCACCTAGCAGCCTCTGTAAACAGGATTAGGAGGGAGTGAATGTAATTTAAAAACAGTGGTTTGTGCAACCAAGTTCAGAAAGTGGTCTGCCTTTTGTTTTCTATATTTGCCCAGCCATGGCTGTTTGCCATCTTTTGAAGGTGTACAAAAGGGGCAGCAGGTAGCCTAGTGGTTAGAGCGTTGGGCCAGTAACTGAAAGGTTGCTGGATCAAATCCCGAGCTGACAAGGTAAAAATCTGTCATTCTGCCCCTGAACAAGGCACTTAACCCACTGTTCCCCGGTAGGCTGTCTTTGTAAATAAGAATTTGTTCTTAACTGACTTGCCTAGTTAAATAAATAACACCTGCTCTGTAATCCGTTTGCTTTGGGCAGCGTCATTTGAGCTGGGCAAACCTTCCTTCCTACTCCTCTCTGTAGTAAATAGTTTCCATAGTGAGAAATGGCCACAAAGACCCTGTCACAAGAGTTGTCAGGTTGACTGAGTGGATACTGGCTCTAACGTTAGACTAGCGGAGGGGACTGTACTATAGGACTCCACGCTGTTCATGGGATAAGAGCCTGACTTTATCAATGGAGATGTCTGCTGAACAGCAAGATCCTATCACAGGGTTTCCAAACTTGGTCCTGGGCGGGTGTTCGTTTTTGCCCAAGCACTACACAGCTGATTCAAATAACCAACTAATCACTCATTGATTTATTTGAATCTGCTGTGTAGTGCTAGGGAAAAACCCAAAACGTGCACCCAAGACTGAATTTGTGGAATCCTGTTCTGATGCGATCAGTTCTCTTGAACGTTTGCAACGTTGCGTAACTGTTTGTACTGAATGACACGTTTCCCCAAAACGTTCTTGAACAGACATTGATGTACGTTTGCCCCCATTTGGTGGGTGTGGCTTGAAGCAATGAGTGATGTATTTAAAGTGCAGTGTCCATGCTGAAAGCGTTCCCGAACCCACAACCCAACCCCTCCCTGTTTTTCAACTGGTCGTTCAGTATAGCACCGTTTGCGATCAATTGACCCTCCAGAATGTAAAAACGTACTGAGCTCTGGTCTGTACAGACATACATTACCGTTCAAAAGTTTGGGATCACTTAGAAATGTCCTTGTTTTTGAAAGAAAAGCACATTTTTTTGTCAATTTAAAATAACATCAAATTGATAAGAAATACATTGTTAATGTTGTAAATGACTATTGTAGCTGGAAACGGCAGATTTTTATTATTTTATAGAATATCTACATAGGTGTACAGAGTCCCATTATCAGCAACCATCCCTCCTGTGTTCCAATGGCACGTTGTGTTAGCTAATCCAGAGTTGCAAAGAAAAAGCCATATCTCACTGGCCAATAAAAATAAAAGATTAAGATGGGCAAAAGATCACAGACACTGGACAGAGGAACTCTGCCTAGAAGGCCAGCATCACGGAGTCGCCTCTTCACTGTTGATGTTGAGACTGGTGTTTTGCGGGTACTATTTAACTTCTCTGCGCTACGGTTCCCTTTAGGGGGATCATTTTCCTAAACAACCGCTGAATTGCAGGGTGCAAAATATTACTAACAATATTTATAATCATGCAATCACAAGTGAAATATATCAAAACACAGTTTAGCTTGTTGTTAATCCACCTATCGTGTCAGATTTTGAAAATATGCTTTGCAGCGAAAGCAATCCAAGCTTTTGTGAGTGTATCAATCAATGCTACAACAGCTATCCCCAAATTAGCATTGTCAGAAAAGCAATAAAATTAATCGCTTACCTTTGATAATCTTCGGATGTTTGCACTCACGAGACTCCCAGTTACACAACAAATGTTATTTTTGTTCGATAAATATTACTTTT
This sequence comes from Salvelinus namaycush, assembly GCF_016432855.1. Classification (NCBI taxonomy): domain Eukaryota; kingdom Metazoa; phylum Chordata; class Actinopteri; order Salmoniformes; family Salmonidae; genus Salvelinus; species Salvelinus namaycush. Next base: position 10,089,753 of record NC_052343.1, on the reverse strand, counting down.
ATATTGGGTTGCGTGTTATGTTCAGAAAACCAAAGCCTCGTTCTGTTCGACAAATTCCAAAAAGTATCCGTAATGTTCGTAGAAACATGTCAAATGTTTTTTATAATCAATCCTCAGGTTGTTTTTAACAAACATAATCGATAATATTTAAATCGGACCATAACCTATTCAATAAAAGAGAGAAAGAAAATGGAGAGCTACCCCTCTTGCGCGCAGGAACTAATCAGAGGACACCTGACTAGTTTTGAAAAATCTCACTAATTTTTCAAAATAAAAGCCTGAAACTATGTCTAAAGCCTGGTCACAGCCTGAGGAAGCCATTGGAAAAGGAATCTGGTTTATACCCCTTTAAATGGAAGAAAGACGGGCCAGGAAACACAGATTAAAACTTTTTTTTTTTTTTAAATCACTTCCGGGTTAGATTGTCTCAGGTTTTCGCCTGCAGAATCAGTTTTGTTATACTCACAGACAATATTTTGACAGTTTTGGAAACTTTGGAGTGTTTTCTATCCTAATCTGTAAATTATATGCATATTCTACGATCTGGACCTGAGTAATAGTCCGTTTACCTTGAACGTTATTTAAAAAATAAATAAAAACTCTGACCCCTAGCGTCAAGAGGTTGAGGACTTGTAAGGCGTCTGTTTCTCAAACTAGATACTCTAATGTACTTGTCCTCTTGCTCAGTTGTGCACAGGGGCCTCCCACTCCTCTTTCTATTCTGGTTAGAGCCAGTTTGCGCTGTTCTGTGAAGGGAGTAGTACACATCGTTGTACGAGATCTTCAGTGTCTTGGCAATTTCTCGCATGGAATAGCCTTCATTTCTCAGAACAAGAATAGACTGTAATCGAACCCACAAATGCTGATGCTCCAGATACTCAACTAGTCTAAAGAAGGCCAGTTTACAGTTTTCAGCGGTGCTAACATAATTGCAAAAGGGTTTTCTAATGAGCAATTAGCCTTTTAAAATGATAAACTTGGATTAGCTAGCACAACGTGCCATTGGAACACAGGAGGGATGGTTGCTGATAATGGGCCTCTGTACACCTATGTAGATATTCCTTTAAAATCAGCTGTTTCCAGCTACAATAGTCATTTACAACAATGTCTACACTGTATTTCTTATCAATTTGATGTTATTTTAATGGACAAAAGATGTGCTTTTCTTTCAAAAACAAGGACATTTCTAAGTGACCCTAAACGTTTGAACCGTAGTGTACATGCAATGTGTTACTTGGAGGAGTTTCTCCATTTGTGGAAGAGACTGCAATGACATGCTTCACCTATTTGGCCTTTGATACCTACAGTTTGATGCTGAACATGCAAAAACAGGATTTTAACAACATTCTTACAACAGTTAGCGAACTACTGTTTACACAATCAGCCAACCAGTGCTGTGTGACCATTCATTTGCTACCCTTCAACAGGTATTGGACATTTTAAAGGGACAGAGTCAGATGAACTCATGGATATCATTTTTATGTCTCTGCATCCAGTATGAAGGAAGTTGGAGGTAGTGTTGTGCGCTAATGCTAACTAGCGTTAGCGCAATGACAAAGTCTATGTTATCTACTGGTATGCTAGCAGTTACCATATACTTCCAGTCATTGCACCAATGCTAGTTAGCAATCGTGCTAACGCTAGTTATCAATTTCTTTCCAACTGCACACAGAGACATAGAAATGGTATCCACAAGTTCATTGGACTCTGGGGAAGTAGATAAAGGGCTTGGTTGCCAAAATCCTGAAGTATCCCTTTTAAGGTCTGAAGTGCACTTGCCCATTAGCCAAGTAAGGAGTAGGCTTTTGGTTGCCTGTCAGATATGATCACTTACATGCAGAAATGCAATATTCGGTATTTTATATGAACGTGATTTTATATGAACGTAGTGAATGAACTACACATTTTTGTTGTTTTCAGTGTAAACTGTCCCCTGCCCAATGGAACAACCACAGAGCAGGCTCAACTTGCACGACTGCTCAGTTCACTTGCCCTAGGTGACAAGGCAACTTGTTATGCCAATCCCTGTTGATACTTATGGCTGTTTCATTAGTGTTAGCCTTCCTATTTGTCAGATCCATGACCCTGCTCCTTTTCGGTCCAATCAGGGCAAGACATTACATTTTCCCCCAACACAATCTAACAATGATGTTGAACTCTTCCCAGGCTGCCATCTTTATGTTTTCTGTCCAGTACTCTGGAATGATAGTAGCGGTGGCTAGGCAACACATTCGCCGTTCATGACTGTGTGACTCTTAGTGCCCTTTTTGTAATGTTTACGTGGTTATCCTCAGTTTTTCTGGTTGGTCCCTATGGTTGTCATTGCTTAGCTACTGAGTCGTGCAGCTTGTCATCATGGTTGCAATGAGGGCTGTCCCAGAGGTGTGTGTGTGCCCGAGCCACAAATGAACTTTGCGCTATGGAAACTACTCAAACTAGTTACAACCCAAGCAGCAGCAGACAGTAAAGGAGAAGCTGTAGAGATAATTTTCTTTTTTTCTCTTCAGTAGTGAGCCTGTCCCAGTGGACTCAGACCTGAGGGAGCAGCTAAAGAGACATGTACCAGCTGCACTGACAATGAATGGCCAGTGTGTTGCCATGGGTTGCTATGACAAGGGCGCTAGCCCTCATTAATATGCTGACACTTTTTTTCACACTGTATGCTAATGTTTTAATTGCCTGGACTTGTTTAGTGGAAGAGCTATCTACTGTATCTTTGTAGGCTATTTTTTCTTTTTTAGAAAGTAGGGTTGGCCTTATAGCCAGTGGTTATCCAAATATGAACAGTTTTCCCTTGTCTTGGCAGTCAAGTAAAGGTAATGCTCTTGTCACAAAGCACATTTTCTGGTGCATATTGATGCTCAGGGCAGTGCAAACTGAGCTGGTCTCTGGCAAGCCTCTTCCTGCGTTGATACCACAGACTGGGAAGGAGCCTAAGTTTTCTCACGTCCTAGGCTAGCCTATATCACAATGGTCATATCACATCCTCAGGAGTCAGGAACCGTCCTCAAGGATTTCAGTTGAGCTGTTTAGTAATTGAATATGGATAGCTTGTTTTTTTAATTTCACCTTTATTTAACCAGGTAGGCTAGTTGAGAACAAGTTCTCATTTACAACTGCGACCTGGCCAAGATAAAGCAAAGCAGTTCGACACATACAACAACACAGAGTTACACATGGAATAAACAAACATACAGTAGAAAAAGTCTATATCGTGTGTGCAAATGAGGTAAGATAAGGGAGGTAAGGCAATAAATAGGCCATGGTGGCGTAGTAATTACAATATAGCCATTAAACACTGGAGTGATAGATGTGCAGAAGATGAATGTGCAAGTAGAGATACTGGGGTGCAAAGGAGCAAGATAAATAACAGTATGGGGATGAGGTAGTTGGATGGGCTATTTACAGATGGGCTATGTGATCTGTGAGCTGCTCTGACAGCTGGTGCTTAAAGTTAGTGAGGGAGATATGAGTCTCCAGCTTCAGTGATTTTTTTCATTTCGTTTCAGTCATAGGCAGCAGAGAACTGGAAGGAAAGGCGGCCAAAGGAGGAATTGGCTTTGGGGTTGACCAGTGAAAAATACCTGCTGGAGCGTGTGCTACGAGTGGGTGCTGCTATGGTGACCAGTGAGCTGAGATAAGGCAGGGCTTTACCTAGCAACGACTTCTAGATGACCTGGAGCCAGTGGGTTTGGCGACGAGTATGAAGCGAGGGCCAGCCAGCGAGAGCGTACAGGTCGCAGTGGTGGGTAGTATATGGGGCTTTGGTGACAAAACGGATGGCACTGTGATAGACTGCATCCAATTTGTTGAGTAGAGTGTTAGAGGCTATTTTGTAAATTACATCGCCGAAGTCGAGGATCGGTAGGATGGTCAGTTTTACGAGGGTATGTTTGGCAGCATGAGGATGCTTTGTTGCGAAATAGGAAGCCAATTCTAGATTTAATTTTGGATTGGAGATGCTTAACTTCTTTGGGGTAGGGGGCAGTATTTTCACGTCCAGATGAAAAGCATGCCCAGAGTAAACGGCCTGCTACAAAGCCATAAAAGCTAGAATATGCATATTATTAGTAGATTTGGATAGAAAACACTCAAGTTTCTAAAACTGTTTGAATGATGTCTGTGAGTATAACAGCACTCATATGGCAGACAAAAACCTGAGAAAAAATCCAACCAGGAAGTGGGAAATCTGAGGTTGATCGATTTTCAACTCCGCTCCTATTGAAGATACAGTGGGATATTGGTAATGTTGCACTTCCTAAGGCTTCCACTAGATGTCAACAGTCGTTAGAACCTTGTCTGATGCTTCTACTGTGAAGTGGGGCCGAAGGAGAGAGGAAGGAGTCAGGTCTATCATGACCTGAACATGCCCTGACCATGCGCGTTCACGTGAGAGCGAGCTCTGTTCCATCGCACTTCTGAAGACAATGGAATACTTCGGTTGGAACATTATTGAAGAATTATGTTAAAAACATCCTAAAGATTGATTCAATACTTCGTTTGTCATGTTTTTACGGACTGTAATAAAACTTTAAACTTTTCGTCCGTACTTTCTGCTGGACCTGCCCGCGCGTCGTGAGTTGAACGCTAGAACAACAAGGAGGAATTTGGACAAATGACGGACATTAACGAACAAAACAAACATTTATTGTGGAACTGGGATTCCTGGGAGTGCATTCTGATGAAGATCATCAAAGGTAGTTAATGTTTATAATGTTACTTCTGTTGACTGCATAATATGGCGGATATATTTGTGTCTTGATTGGGCTCTGAGCACCAACTCAGATTATTGCATGGTTTGCTTTTTTCGTAAAGCTTTTTTGAAATCTGACACAGCGGTTGCATTAAGGAGAAGTGCATCTAAAATTCCATGCATAACAGTTGTATCTTTTATCAATGTTTATTATGAGTATTCCTGTAAATTGATGTGGCTCTCTGCAAAATCAAAGGATGTTTTGGAACTTCTGAACGTAAGTCGCCAATGTAAACTGAGATTTTTGGATATAAATATGAACTTTATCGAACAAAACATACATGTATTGTGTAACATGAAGTCCTATGAGTGTCATCTGATGAAGATCATCAAAGGTTAGTGATTAATTTTATCTATATTTCTGCTTTTTGTGAATCTTCTCTTTGGCTGGAAAAATGGCTTTGTTATTCTGTGAATAGGCACTCACCTAACATAATCGTTTGGTTTTGAATTTGGCGCCCTGCAGTTTCAGTGAAAGTGAAAGTGCAGGGCGCCAAATCCAAACAGAAATCTCATAATTAAAATTCCTCAAACATACAAGCATACAAACTTGTTGTAAATCCAGCCACAGTGTCCGGTTTCAAAAAGGCTTTACGACGAAAGCACACCCAACGATTATGTTAGGTGAGTGCCTATTCACAGAATAACACAGCCATTTTTCCAGCCAAAGAGAGGAGTCACAAAAAGCAGAAATGGAGATAAAATTCATCACTATCCTTTGATCTTCATCAGATGACACTCATAGGACTTCATGTTACACAATACATGTATGTTTTGTTCGATAAAGTTCATATTTATATCCAAAAATCTCAGTTTACATTGGCGTGTTATGTTCAGTAATGTTTTGCCTCCAAAACATCCAGTGATTTTGCGGAGAGCCACATCAATTTACAGAAACACTCATAATAAACATTGATAAAAGTATTATACATGGAACTTTAGATAAACTTCTCCTTAATGCAACCGCTACGTCAGATTTTTTAAAAACTTTATAGAAAAAGCACACCATGCTATAATCTGGGTACAGCGCTCAGAGCCCAAACAAGCCATACAGATATCCGCCATGTTGTGGAGTCAACAGAAGCCAGAAATAGTATTATAAATATTCACTTACCTTTGATCTTCATCAGAATGCACTCCCAGGAATCCCAGTTCCACAATAAATTTTTGTTTTGTTCGATAACGTCCATAATTTGTCCAAATACCTCCTTTTTGTTCGCGCGTTTAGTACAGTAATCCAAATGCGCAGGCACTAGGTCCAGACAAAGTCAAAAAATTCCATTACAGTTCGTAGAAACATGTCAAACGATGTATAGAATCAATCTTTAGGATGTTTTTAACATAAATCTTCAATAATGTTTCAACCGGAGAATTCCTTTGTCTTCAGAAATGCGATGGAACGCAGGTCGCTCTCACTGGAGCGTGCGTGGTCAGCTCATGCCAGACACCTGACTCAAAGAGCTCTCCTTCCCTCATTCGTCACAGTAGAAGCATCAAACAAGGTTCTAAAGACTGTTGACATCTAGTGGAAGCCTTAGGAAGTGCGATATGACTCCAAAGACACTATATCGTTTAGGACCTTGAGGTGCACCCATGACCAGCTCTGAAACCAGATTGCATAGCGGAGAAGGTACGGTGGGATTCGAAATGGTCGGTAATCTGTTTAACTTGGTTTTCGAAGACCTTAGAAAGGCAGGGTAGGATAGATATAGGTCTGTAGCAGTTTCGGTCTGGAGTGTCTCCCTATTGTGTATTGTCACCTTACACCTGAGAGTGGTAGTGAGCTGAGGGGGGAGAGCTGTTTCGTCTACTCTTTCCCCTCACATGATTTCTGTTAGCTTTGTTCATACCGTATCTTCTTTCCTCCTATATGCTCCCACGGGGTGATAACAGGTTTGTTGAGCAAGAGGTGACACATGGAGACGTCTTGTGACTCATGGCAATAGATAAAGAATGAGCTAGTGAAACTAGATAGTGCAGTGGATATGACCAGTAACTTCATCAGACAGGCTTGACAGGTATAGTATTTGTCGCAGTTTGCTTCGTAATCGAACACTGGCGGCAGGTGATATGTTGGTATGGTTCTTTTGATAATCTGAGGTGAAACGTAGCAGAAGTCTGCATGACTCTCAGTGGAGCCTATCTTCAGTGTGTAGAACTGAATGGTTCTGAATAGAGTGCAAGGATTTGAGGGCCTTTTCCGCCCAAGCTCCAAAGCTGTTTTGGAGCAGATTTGCAGACTACAGAGATCACAAGGTTAAAGCTGGAGAGCACAGTCTTCCACAGCTGACGGATGGATGGATATAGTACGCGTTCCTCTAATCAGCCGAACATGGCATCGCTCCAGTCCCTCATCCTTCTCTTCGTGTCTGGCATCCCGCTCTGCTCCGGCAGGTTAAGGCTTTGATTCACAGGCGGCAGACTAACGCAAGGCCTATCAACTGTTTCTACCCCATCCTCTTCCTCCCACTCCTACACCCCCGCTGCTGCTCTGCAGCTCTCCTTTGAGACAGACACACACCAGATGTTTTCAAGTACTTGGCTACATATTTCCACTTTCCGTCACTCTTTTCTTCTCTTCTATTGCGCTGCTTTGCTTTTTGCTGGGGGGGGGGGGGGGGGGGTCGTCCTATATTTCCCAGCAGTCTGTTGAGCTGACTGCTCCCCGGGACTGCGGGTCTCTTAGTGGATCCCCTGTGCCTGGCCGACAGGCTGGTCGGCTGCCTGGCTATGGACTGCGCATGCGTGGGATCCTGAATAACCAGCCACGCTAACAGAGATCCTTAGATAATGATTTATATATACACTGCTCAAAAAAATAAAGGGAACACTTAAACAACACAATGTAACTCCAAGTCAATCACACTTCTGTGAAATCAAACTGTCCACTTAGGAAGCAACACTGATTGACAATAAATCATCCTGACAATAAATCATCCTCACAGCAAAAAAGGTTTGCTGTGTCTGTCAGCGTAGTGTCCAGAGCATGGAGGCGCTACCAGAGACAGGCCAGTACATCAGGAGACGTGGAGGAGGCCATAGGAGGGCAACAACCCAGCAGCAGGACCGCTACCTCCGCCTTTGTGCAAGGAGGAGCACTGCCAGAGCCCTGCAAAATGACCTCCAGCAGGCCACAAATGTGCATGTGTCAGCATATGGTCTCACAAGGGGTCTGAGGATCTCATCTCAGTACCTAATGGCAGTCAGGCTACCTCTGGCGAGCACATGGAGGGCTGTGCGGCCCCACAAAGAAATGCCACCCCACACCATGACTGACCCACCGCCAAACCGGTCATGCTGGAGGATGTTGCAGGCAGCAGAACGTTCTCCACGGCGTCTCCAGACTCTGTCACGTCTGTCACATGTGCTCATGTGCTCAGTGTGAACCTGCTTTCATCTGTGAAGCGCACAGGGCGCCAGTGGCGAATTTGCCAATCTTGGTGTTCTCTGGCAAATGCCAAACGTCCTGCACGGTGTTGGGCTGTAAGCACAACCCCCACCTGTGGACGTCGGGCCCTCATACCACCCTCATGGAGTCTGTTTCTGACCGTTTGAGCAGACACATGCACATTTGTGGCCTGCTGGAGGTCATTTTGCAGGGCTCTGGCAGTGCTCCACCTGCTCCTCCTTGCACAAAGGCAGAGGTAGCGGTCCTGCTGCTGGGTTGTTGCCCTCCTACGGCCTCCTCCACGTCTCCTGATGTACTGGCCTGTCTCCTGGTAGCGCCTCCACGCTCTGGACACTACGCTGACAGACACAGCAAACCTTCTTGCCACAGCTCGCATTGATGTGCCATCCTGGATGAGCTGCACTACCTGAGCCAGTTGTGTGGGTTGTAGACTCCGTCTCATGCTACCACTAGAGTGAGAGCACCGCCAGCATTCAAAAGTGACCAAAACATCAGCCAGGAAGCATAGGAACTGAGAAGTGGTCTGTGGTCATCACCTGCAGAACCACTCCTTTATTGGGGGTGTCTTGCTAATTGCCTATAATTTCCACCTGTTGTCTATTCCATTTGCACAACAGCATGTGAAATTTATTGTCAATCAGTGTTGCTTCCTAAGTGGACAGTTTGATTTCACAGAAGTGTGATTGACTTGGAGTTACATTGTGTTTAAGTGTTCCCTTTATTTTTTTGAGCAGTGTACATTTTGCATACTTCTCGCTCTCTCTGCTCCCCTTCCATCCCTCCCCACCTCATTTCTCTCTTTCCTCGTCCCCCTCGCTGACTACTATTCTCTCATCCATTCCAGTGTGTGAGAGTATGCATGTGTACATACAGTATGCATGTAATATTGATGGCTCCAGGCAGAAAAGGATTGTCCCATATCTTGCCTGTAATCTTCCATAGCTGCCATCACTCAGTCTAAAGTGTGTGCTGCTTTACAGTCTGAGGAGGGAGGGGGTGACGTGAGGAGGTGGAAGAACACTGGAGGGAAGATGTTTGTTTTGGCTGACTCGGGCCTGCATGAGCTAGTGATGCCAGTTCTACCTCTTTGACTTTCAAATGTCGAGACTCGAGAGCGAGGGAATGTAGCCTAGATTGAACGCTGGTGAGACAACTAAACTAGCCACTTGCATTGGGCCTACTCTGCTTCCTCTCTCCCTCTCCTTTTGTCATTCTCAGATTCCCTCACATAGCATCACATAGCCTGAGGAACAGGGGCATCTAAATCAAGTCACTGGCTCTTTTTATATGTGTGCTGAGAAGGCAAGGCCCTGGCTTTGTCAAGGGAGTTGCCAGCTGCCAAGTTGTCCTGCTACACTATATCCCAGGCAGCAACCCTATATCCCATTTCAAGTCAATACGGCCCCTGAGCGCTTAGCCGGGCTGGGATGATACTATACACACCCTGACTATTCATGTAAACACCTGTGAAACTGCAGTGGACATTGGACATACGGTAGTATAGTGTGCATTTAAACCGTAGTAAATTAAGGGTATCATGTTTGCTCTAAGGATTTAGCCACTATGCCTATATGGTTGCGCTCTACGTGATGCTGCTGGCCACACTCATTTGAGAGGACTGCCTGAGAAGTTCCACCTTCCATCTGCTCATATTTAAAGTTGCAAACAAAAAAGTACTCATCAAAAGCAAATGTTTTTTTTCCTTCTTTCTCTCCTCACTCCCTCCCTCTTTCTAGTTCTCTCCTTCCTGTTCCAGTATCTCCACATTTTGCCGACTCATGTCATGCTATCACCCTCTTGTCTTTCCATTTCTCTGTCTGTCTAATGAACTTGTTTCCTCATTGTCTGGGGATTAAGGAGTATTGAAGCTGAAAAGGTGGGGTAAGGGAGATTTCTGTTGAAACTGATGTGCTCACATTTGCAGATCACACACACGCATATCAGGGTTTCTGTTATGAAAATGTGGCGCTGGACATTTGACCAGCAGCACTTTAATTTACCAGACATTTGAGAAATGTACCGAACCCATGTGCATTGGGTGCGTAACCTGAATAGGGCGTCCACCCACGGTGCTCAGAATGACAATCACATTTAGAATATGGTAATTCATCTTAACAGAAAATGTAAGTTGAGGACATGTATCCTTACCGTGTACTTTGAAGATGTTAAAATAACTGTCCACATTTACTTTCCCTCAGCCAACAAGATGAGAAACAAACCCAATCACTAGCATAGGCCGAGCACGAGTTTCAAGTTTGGGGAAGCAAATTTTTACCATCAAAATGCACCATTATAATATAGCATTCCATGCATCATAAATCTGCAAATGCGATGTAAGAGAGCCTACTATTTGTAATGTGATGAGTAGATTGGATAGTCATTTAGGCTAATAATAATACTCAGACTGCTCAATGCATGGCTGAGCGCGTGTAGTGTAGAGGCCCCGGCAATAGTCGGTCGGATAAGTTTATTTCTTTGCATGGGAAAAACCCATTTCATGCAATTCTACTGCATTTGACATTAGCTGTGTGTGTGTATAAAATAGGCTACTAAAAGCATGATTTGGCCACAGAGGATCTTTAGCTGACCCTTGCCTTAAAAAAACGAAAAAACAAGCCTACAGTCGGAAGGAAAGGCAGTCCGCGCAATTTGGTCAGCGCGTGCTGCAAATAACAAATAGATAATTTAAAGTAAAATGTTTTGTCATATGCGCCAAATACAACAGGTATAGACTTCACCGTGAAATGATTACTTAAGTGCCCTTAACCAACAATGCGGTGTTTCAAAAAAGTACCAAAAAAATGTGCTAAATAAACGAAAGGAAAAATATGATTGTGTAGCTGCGACCGTCAGTGAAGAGGCCCAGTCAGGGATATTGCAATATTTCAAAATACAAATCATGGGAAGACAGTGTGGAAAGCAAATGGCTATTGCTGTAAAGACAATGAAAAGACTAATCTGTCTTTTAGTTGAGCGAACAACAATAGTAGACCCATCTTATTGGGACCAGCGGAGAGCATCGGCCCTATCGCTGGTGACTGTGCATATTCACTCTTTATCATTGTTGGCTCACTGCCACTTAAAATATTGTTTTTGTAAAATGTCCTCCTCCAGTTTAGATGGATGTCATATTGTATTTGTGTCTCCCCTTCTCATAGGCCTATTATATGGACAACGTAGTTGTTGTTGATTGTTTGTCAGTGTGAGCAGAGTAGGCTACCCTGTAATTTGTTGTATATTACTTTTTTTGAATTATTTTATTTCTGGAGAGGAGTTTGCTAATAAGGCTACATAATTTTGGCGATTTTAATTTTCTTAAGGAAAGCTTAGCTTCCCCTAGCCTTATTGATGCACTGCCTGTGAGCCTATATCAATCTACCATCCACTATAGTAAAGTTTACCTATTTTTATTGGTCAGCTCGTCGAGAAGGAAATGGCCCAAACAGACTCTGGGACAGTTGTGGGATGATGGATCCTAAATTCATACAACCAGTAGACCTAGGCTACATAGAACAACGTTAAAAAGCAATGAATCTGATGCGACGGATAAGAACGTTTAGTTTAAAATGTTGATAAACCTATTTTTTTTACCATTATTAGTGCAACAATGCACACAAGGCAACGTGTGAATGTGCATTTGGCTACCGGACAATGAAACAAAGTTGATGGCACATGAGAGAAATAGGCTACTAGTATCAATGGCATATGGATGTCTGTATAAAATAATTGCCTCCACGGATATGGTCAGATTTTGTCTAGGCTACTTTGAAGCAAGGTTAAACATGCCTCTTAATATGTAGTAAAACTTTCAGGTTTCAAGCAATTACAGTGCATTCGGAAAGAATTCAGACCCCTTTTTCCAAATTACAGCCTTATTCTAAAATGTATGAAATTGTTTTTTCCCCTCAATCTACACACAATGCCCCATAATGACAAAGCAAAAACAGGTTGTGCAAATTTGTAGTTCTTTATTTTTTAACTTGATGACATCTACATCAGACCCTTTACCCAGTCCTTTGTTGAAGCACATTTTGGCAGCGATTAGTCCCAGGTCTTCTTGGGTATGACACTACAAGCTTGGCACACCTGTATTTGGTGAGTTTCTCCCATTCTTCTCTGCAGATCCTTTCAAGCTCTGTCCGGTTGGATGGGGAGCGTCGCTGTACAGCTACATTATTTTCAGGTTTCTCCAGACACGTTCGATCGGGCTCTGGCTGGGCCACTCAATGACATTCAGAGACTTGTCCCGAAGCCACACCTGTGTTATCTTGACTGTGCTTAGGGTCGTTGTCCTGTTTTGAAGGTCAACCGTCCTGAGCGCTCTGGAGCAGGTTTTCATCAAGGATCTCTCTGTACTTTGCTCCGTTCATCTTTCCCTCGATCCTGACTAGTCTCCCTGCACCTGAAAAACATCCCCACAGCATGATGCTGCCACCACCATGCTTCACCGTAGGGATGGTGCCAGGTTTCATCCAGACATGGCGCTTGGCATTCAGACCAATCTTGGTTTCATCAGACCAGAGAATCTTGCTTCTCATGGTCGTCTGCGAGTCCTTTAGGTACGTTTTGGCAAACTCCAAACGCGCTGTCATGTGCCTTTTACTGAGGAGTGGCTTCCGTCTGGCCACTCTACCATAAAGACCTGATTGGTGGCGTGCTGCAGAGGAACTCTGGAGCTCTGTCAGAGTGACCATCGGGTTCTTGGTCACCTCCATGAGCAAGGCCCTTCTCCCTCGATTGCTCAGTTTGGCCAGGCGGTCAGCTCTAGAAAGAGTCTTGGTGGTTCCGAACTTCTTCCATTTAAGAAAGATGGAGGCCACTGTGTTCTTGGGGACCTTCAATAAGGAATATATTTTTTGGTACCCTTCCCCAGATCTGTGCCTTGACACAATCCTGTCTCAGAGCTCTACGGACAAATCCTTTGACCTCATGGCTTAGTTTTTGCTCTGACATGCACTGTCAACTGTGGGACAAAAAGGCTGTATTGTGCGTGTGATGCATAAAGAATATCCGTGCCAATTTAATTCTACAAAATGATGCAAATTAACCCATAGACCGATATGCATGACTGGTCAAATATATTTCCATCAATGAGTAGGCAAAAAAGCATTATTTCGCAATGTTTTTTTGGGGGGGGGGGGGATTGGTGCCAATTTCATTTATCGGCGTTTAAATGTTTTTATGGCCAAAAGCCTGCTGTTACTGGCTAACAGAAACCCTGATACATATCATTATTATACATGCACACACCCTCGCCCATTGACTCTCATCCTGTTTTCTGCAACTATCTCTCTACCATTCTGCCGATCCCTGGGCTCTCCATGTGGGATTAGGATTAGAGTTAGTCTGAGGCTGGCGTCTTTAATGTGCACTAATTGATTCGTGAGTGCCGACGTGTCGGGTATTCTCCAACAGATAGCCATCGCAAGGAAGGAGGATTACGCGAGCACAAGTAGCAGGACCGTTTAACGACCCACAATCGTTCTATGGTCTGCCTGAGGGGTAGTGGTAGTAGTAGGACCTTTTCCTAGAGCTAGAAAGTCCACTGCTTTCTATCTTGATTCTCTGAATCGCTTCTGAGCTTGTGTTTCTCTCGGTTGCTGCCAGCAGTCTGTTCTCTTTGAAGGCGTCCGTATTGGAGTTCCTGTTATGCCTGATTCCTCCTGGCTCTCTCCAGCTGGTCTGTTTAGCTGAAAACAAACAAGCTGTTTGTTCCGGCTGTGCATCATGTATGTGGTAAACAGTTAGTCTAATTGGGAAAGATGCTAGCAGCAACAATAGATTATTATAGGATGTCAATCGTAACAACTTCTTAACCACCTACCTCGCTCTCATTGTCTTTCAGAGCACCATTATCGTGATTGGTCCGAGCCCCTGTCCGCCACGCCTGGTGGACCCCTCCCCCTTGGAAGCATCTCTCAGCCCAGAGTGTCAGTCAGAATGAGACAATAGCCGCAGTCGACATTGGACCTTCCCCTTTCTCTCTTTGCTCTCTGTCTGCCCCGTCCCCACACCCTTCCCCTAACACACACACACACACACACACACACACACACACACACACACACACACACACACACACACACACACACACACACACAGCCAGCCCCTGACTACTCTTTCCACTGTACTGGTTTCGGTCCACTCCCTCTTCCTACCTCTCTAGCCAGCCTTGTCAAGCCAAATGAAACCATAATCCTCTGTAAAAGATAGGGGCCTATACAGCTGCCTGTGCTCCCTTTTTGTTGTTGGTAACTGTTTGTTTAGAGGGCCCCCATGAGAGTAGCAGCTAGAGAACACAAGGCAGCACAACAGCACCCAGTCAGCCGTTTTACTGGAAACAAACGAGCTGTGGTGGTGGTTTGGACACTGATGGAATTCTAGTAGCATGATGTTGGGCTGGCATCGCCACCACACGCCATCAATGAACCAGAGGGCCACCAGCAGACTTTGGAGATCGACACATCTCAACTTGTGGTGGGACAAAAGATTGAAATAAAGACATCAATCTTTTTTTCATGATATTTTTTTTAACCTCCTTTTTTGCTTCTCCAGTGATCAGCTAAACCAAAGTGCCTTTCTTGGTTTCTCACTGTGCTTTTACTATAAACTTGATCTAACTTCATATTACACTCCAATATCTGAAAATAGATTTAAAAGAAACATTTCAACATCTCAAGGATTTTGCACTTTTCATTGATGCACCTCCATACCATTGCCTGTTGCACTTGTCATATCATACTTGTCGCACAATACTGACAGTGCCCGCTTGTTTACAGTAAAAACATACACCCCCATTCCGACTGTTGACAATCCCACCCCGTATTTCACCCAGCCACAAAGTAAGCATTCTCTCACAGCGTTCCTCTAGTGTAGGTTGCTAGGACTAACGAAGCCAAACCTATCACCAAACCGCTCTCCAAGTTCCTTGTGACGCAGAGCCGGCGACATGGCGACGTGGCTACAGTCAAAATGGCGCTACCTATTCATGTTCCTGGGTGTCCAGCTGGTTGTCATGGCTCTGCTGTCCCGCGAGGGCTACCACAAGCGAGTGTCGTACTTCATCAGGATTTTCCGCAAGCCGGAGACCACTGCGTCGGGGACGTCCGGTGCCAGCTCGCCCCACATGCGCAATCACACGGGCAGTGACGTCTACGCCAACTTGTCCCTCCTGGCCAAGGCCCACGGCCGGGGCGAGTACATGCCCTACTGCCCCAAGACGTCTCCCCTGATAGGTGAGTTCACACACAGAAATAGAAGTCCTAGAACTGGCAGCCCCATTATATTTCTGAGTTCACCAGCCGCCGTCTTCAGTTACCCAGCGCTCCCCGTACCTCTTACTTCATTCCCTCTCCAGACTGAAACTGAAGAGGGAATGTTTTTTTATAATGTACGCCAGAACAATACTTTCTCGTAAAAAGAAAGTGGCTCAGATACTTGATTAGTGTGGCAGAAAACGTAATGTGAAATGTGGCCAGTCAGAAAGCCTCGGTTGGTTTGATGTGGAAGGGAATTTCCAAATAATTCCACATATGCAACTGACCTTGCTTGTTAGTTGGCTACTGATCTGACCAGGTTGGATGGGTAGTGGGCGTGCCAAATTTCGGTAGGAGAAATCCTGTTTGGAGAATTCTGTATTTCCTGCTTATTCTGTTCTGATTCCGGGAGTCCTTCACCCAGGATTTCTGGGAAAGTTACCAGAATTGAGTAGACATGATATGGTGGAACCTTGGCTTTACCTATACAGTCAGGAATTGTTCAATGATGGCCCTTAGTAAGGGAAGGCAGGATGTGTTTTGACTTTGAGATCATTCAAACTGAGCCAAGACTTGGTGGCGGCTGACCCAACAGGAGTGTTTGTTGTACGCTTCAACTAGAGGGTCTGAATATACTTGTGTTCAAATGGTCAGTTTACCTTGTGTCCAACTTCCTACTTTTTTGCATTCAAATTTGGATATACACACTGAAACTAAGAGATTTGCCTACAGCAAAGGCTCCTACAATGTTTTGCTGTGCCCTTTTATTTATTGGGATTTTTTTAACCTTTATTTAACTAGGCAAGTCAGTTAAGAACAAATTCTTATTTTCAATGACGGCCTAGGAACAGTGGGTTAACTGCCTTGTTCAGGGGCAGAACGACATATTACCTTGTTAGCACGGGGATTCGATCTTGCAACCTTTCGGTTACAAGTCCAACGCTCTAACCACTAGACTACCTACTTCCCCAATCAGTAGGTTGTCCATGCTAGCATGCTCGTTCTAACAGGGTTTTGGGGATTTGAGATCCTTTTTTTTTCCTTTTTTTTTTTTTTTTTTTACATGAGACGACAGCATGTTCCAGCAGTGGTTACTGACTTTGAAGTGACAAACTTCAAAGCACATAGGCTACATAGCCTAGGCCTACACTCCCCCATGTATTTATTTGGGCTGTGAAGCTAAAACTTAAAAATTTGTCTCTATCCTGCAGCATTTTGGATTGGAGATTTTTTATATGAGACGACCGAACAGAATTGATTAAAGGGGGCACACTGCTTTCTGTACTGTCGTCTCATGTAAAACATTTGATCCCAAAAACACTGTTAGAACAAGCATGCTAGCATGGACAACCTACTGATTTTTAATTTATTGGTGTGTGTTACGATATAGGTCTAGCAATAAAATGCTGTTATGACATCTAGCTTCTTCTCACCCCGTTTCTCTTATCAGGTGGACCGATCCACGTCAGCTTTCCTTCTGGGTTGACACTGGCCCAAGTTGCGCGGAAGAATCCATTGGTGGTCCTCGGGGGGCGCTACAGGCCGCCTGACTGTGAGGCACGGCACCGCACCGCCATAATCATTCCCCACAGAAACCGGGAGCACCACCTGAAGTTCCTCCTCTACTACCTTCACCCATTCTTACAGCGACAGCAGCTCAACTACGGCATCTACGTCATCCACCAGGTGAAATGCATACATATATACACACACACATTGTTTCAAAAGGTTAATTTTGAAGGGGCAATCGTCAGTTGCTACATACCTTTTTGGATGTATAAATTAATGATATGTACCCATTTGATTCTTGAAGAATATAACTTATAAATGCCTCATGAGTTTAGTTCAACTGTTACACTCCATGAGAACCCAACATATAAGTTTGTTTTTCTCCAATGTTTGTAAACAAAGTAAATGTAAACAAACACTGTCTAGCCTCAAAACATGGTTGAAACTGTCATGAATGGTCAGTCCTTGCATCCATAGCTCTATGAATTGGAGTGGTTACACATTTCTCCATCCCTCAGCCTTTTACCGAAACGGGGTTGTGAAAAACACTGTTTCAACTGATGATTGCTGTTTTAAAGACAACATTAATGTTATCAATTCATTGTGCAATCTGTAACATAGCCTATCAGTGTGAATATGTTCTTTACTCTTCCTACAATTGACCAAAATATATATTCATTTGGACTACGTTCTAGCTGTAGTGGTGAGGCCAAGTATACATTCAGCCTAGATCAAAACCACCCTCTGGTGTCCTAACCATGGAATCACACACAGCCTTATGGTTGAAAGATGCTTACCGGAAGGCTTAACCGAGTTTAATCTTCTTAACAACTTGTAGCAATCCCTTTGTTTACACTTTAAACAAGCACTTTGTCTTACCCTCACACTGTTAGCAAAGTTGTCACTGCCTGCTTGTTGTTTACCTGCAACATATGAACGCCAAGCCAACCTCTACCAAGTTAGAGCCAGTTTCATTTTGAGATGCTAAGGCATTTATCATTAGAAAGATGTTACAGCATCATGTCTAAAGCATTTATTCATAACTCTGCATGTGTGCAGTATTTTTGCGTAACCAGTGCCAGATTGCACTCAACTCAAACAAGATAATGCAGGCTAGCAGCAGTTCAAGCATTTGCATGTCTTCAGCTGTGGTTGGTTGTCATAGTTACACACACACACTGAACCACAGGAACAAATACTACTCATGCTATTTGACCTCAGTAACGCTCTCAAATGTCATATCTTGCCAGGTGTAATCCTTCTGAGATGTTTTTTAGTTTAGTGAATATTATTAGACCATTTGAGTGTATGCTGTAATATTTTTTTTATGTATTTAACCTTTATTTAACCAGGAAGGGCTAATTGAGATTTGATATCTATTTTTCAAGAGCGTCCTGGCCAATTTACAGATGATCAGTTGTACTGTAAATAATCAGACTATTGATTTCATTATATGTAGACTACACAATTAATTTCCATGTTGAATAGTTGCAGGTGACTAGGGTCTGGTTTCAATGATGGACTCTTCTGGTATAGAGGAACTAGTAATTCAATACCTATGTCGATAAGGGAAAAATATATTTCCGAACACTCGCCCAACAAATCACGAGGCAGACATGCCAGAACGCTGTATGTCATTAGTGGATACTTTCACTGCTCTCAGGGCAGGTCTGCCAGCTTTGACTAGAGTAAGTGACTTTTCATAGCAGGTTAGGAGAATTAGGTTAAGGTTAGGAAAAGGGCTAGGGTTAGCTAAAACGCAAAAATTGTCCCGACTCAAATATGTAGCTACAACCAGCCCTGAGAACAGTCTTGGTTTCCACTAATGTGATCCACGTTGCTATTCAAAGCCAAAGTTTACAGGCAAAACCTTTTGCAGTGGTTTTAATAATGGTAGTTGATGCAAACTAGCCACTTGCGAAATCCACTCATTAAAAAGAACCTCAATGATCTCCATCTTGCTAGCTACTATGTAGTATTATATTCAAGCAGATAAAGTAGTGACCTAGGCAGTGACGTAGTTCCTCTATGCCAACAGAGTCCATCATTGAAACCAGACCTGTGTTGCCTACGGTCGGCTTTATGAGACTACTAACGGAGAATAAACTGTATAAAAATGAAGTCGCACACTCCATATATTTAATGGGTTAACCCCATTACCCGTTATTGTTGTATGGAACCAAAGTCAGTGTTTACCCTATATTCATTTAGCAGCGGGGGGCCAAATATGATATATGCACTACATTGTCAAAAGTATGTGGACACCCCTTCAAATTAGTGGTTTTGGCTATTTCAACCACACCCGTTGCTGACAGGTGTGTAAAATCGAGCACACCGCCATGCAATCTCCATAGACAAACATTGGCAGTAGACTGGCCCGTACTGAAGAGCACAGTGACTTTCAACACGGCACCGTCATAGGATGCCACCTTTCCAAGAAGTCAGTTCGTCAAATTTCTTCCCTGCTTGAACTGCCCCGGTCAACTGTAAGTGCTGTTTTTGTGAATTGGAAACGTCTAAGAGCAACAACGTCTCAGCCGCAAAGTGGTAGGCCACACAAGCTCACAGAACGGGACGGCCAAGTGCTGAAGCACGTGGTGCGTAAAAATCCTCTGTCCTCGGGTTGCAACACTCACTACCGAGTTCCAAACTGCCTCTGGAAGCAGCGTCAGCACACGAACTGTTCGTCGGGAGCTTCATGAAATTGGTTTCCATGGCCGAGCAGCTGCATACAAGCCTAAGATCACAATGCGCTATGCCAAGCGTCGGCTGGAGTGGTGTAAGGCTCGCCACCATTTGACTCTAGAGCAGTGGAAACGTGTTCTCTGGAGTGATGAATCACTCTTCACCATCTGGCAGTCCGACAGACGAATCTGGGTTTGGCGGATGCCAGGAGAATGCTACCTGCCCTAATGCATATAGTGCCAACTGTAAGTTGGTGGAGGAGGAATAATGGTTGGGGGCTATTTGTCATGTTCCAGGCTAGGCCCCTTAGTTCCAGTGAAGGGAAATCTTAACTTGGTGGCAACAGTTTGGGGAAGGCCCTTTCCTGTTTCAGCATAACAACAGTGCACAAAGCGAGGTCCATACAGAGATGGTTTGTTGATCAGTGTGGAAGAACTTGACTTGCCTGCACAGAGCCCTGACCGCAAACCTATCAAACACCTTTGGGATGAATTGGAATGTAGACTGCGAGCCAGGCCTAATCGCCCAACATCAGTGCCCGACCTCACTAATGCTCTTGTGGCTGAATGGAAGCCCCCGCAGCAATGTTCCAACATCTAGTGGAAAGCCTTCCCAGAAGAGTGGAGGCTGTTATAGCAGCAAATGGATGACCAACCCCATATTAATGCCCATGATTTTCGAATGTTTGACAAACAGGTGTCCACATACTTTTTGCCATGTAGTGTATTTTTATCTCCAATCTATCGTTCTGCTGAGATGCACTTTTAAATGGATAGTCATTAGCTCAATGACTGGAAGTCTATGGGAACAGCTAGCATGTCATTGCAATACCGCTTGCAGCAATGCACCCCGTTACCCTTGCCACCACTGAAGAAAAAAAAAATCCTTAGGGAAATAGTGAATGTTCATATTGAATAACCTATTATTATTGTTATAATTTGTATAGAGTCCATGTCAATATTGAATATTTGCAGGTTGTTGCTGACATAAGGGTCTCTAAAGGCCAAATAAAAAATGTCTTACTTGTTCCTCTTTAGGCTGGTAACTACACGTTTAACCGGGCCAAGCTAATGAACGTTGGGTTCCGGGAGGCCATGCGGGAGGAGGACTGGGACTGCCTGTTCTTCCATGATGTGGACCTCATCCCTGAGGACGACCGCAACACCTACATGTGCGATGCCAACCCCAAGCATGCCGCCATCGCCATGGACAAGTTTGGATATAAGTCAGTCTATTCTCTTTTTTGAATTTTTTTTGCTTCTTTTTCCCCTTATGTTATTAGTTCCTCTTTTCACCGTAAGTCGCATTGATTTTCACTAGTTTATTCAACACAAAATGTATTATATTTTAGTTGTCATTTAGTTCTTTCATTATGCGTGGCTTCACTCATTTCTGATTTCACTTGTTCCCTATCTGATCCTTAATTTTTTATTTTAATCCTGTCATTCTCCTAGGCTGCCATACAAGATGTATTTCGGAGGGGTGTCAGCGTTGTCTCCACTGCACTACCTGAAGATGAACGGCTTCCCCAACAACTACTGGGGCTGGGGAGGAGAGGACGATGACATTGGAGTCAGGTGAGAGGGGTCCTTGGGAGTTTTGGGGGTGGAACATTGAGCCAATTCATTGAGCTATGGACCCATTGTGGTTTGTTCTGTCTAACAAAAGGATACAATTTAAATTCACGGAATAATCCTATTATTTATAATAGATAATAACCCAATTAAAATTATTTATCTTTCCTTCCCTCTCTCCCATTCTCAGAGTATCCCTAGGAGGGATGTTCATCTCTCGTCCATCGGTGAAGGTGGGCCGATACAAGATGATCAAACACAAGCTGGACAAGGGAAACGATGTGAACCCCAGGAGGTATGGTACAGGACTGACACATGTTTGTGTATGGCTGGGGTCCATTCAGTAGGGTGACACGTTCAGATTCTTTCAAATAGGCAGCACATTGTATCTGTACATTTTTTTTATTTCCATCTGCTACCTCTGAATGTTGCCCTCTATCGAATAAGACCTAGGTCTGTTGAATAAACCCACAGTCCATCACTAAAATCCCCTCTCCCTGCCTCCCCCTAGGTTCAACATGCTGGCCAAGACGCGTCAGACGTGGAAGCTGGACGGCATGAACACTGTGGACTACGAGGTGCTGTCACGTGACCACTTCCCCCTCTACACCAACATCACTGTGCACATTGGCACCGAGGCCGGCCTGCATGCCACGGCGCCGTCCCCCAAGATCCCTGCCAAAGCCCCAGCAAAGCCGCCAGTCGAAGCCCCCACCAAACCTCCAGCCAAGCTCCAACAGGAACAAAAACAGAACCAACCCACGAACCACTGACTTGGACCACCTTTACCCACTCCACTCCCATCCACCACCGACTCTCCCCTCCTAACTTATGCCTGGGAGCTGGGATGTGAGAGGGGGCCCTGGACACTAAAATCGCTCCTTTCTTTGCCTTCACACCTCATATCAACGCCTACAGTGGGGAGAGGTGGGTGGCTCCCCCTATTGGACTAGAGGCCATTATACGCACATGCCTTTTCCTTCTGTTCCTTCCTCTGGTCTGATCATCATTATCAACTGAGACTTTAACAATAGCATAGCAGAGACCGAACCGAAGACCAATGCTCTCCACTGCCTAGATAGAATCTGTGGGCCGAGGCTTTGTCTGTCTAAATGATTTACTGTCGCATTCTCCACCCTAGTTGTGAATCTCGAGCTTCTCCAGCTATGTATCACCACTCCACTGACTGACTCTATGAAAGGGACTTATGGTAGAGGAGAGAAAAAAAGACTGACTCTATGAGTTTATATCGCTGCCGAAAACCCCCGTTGCCTTAGAAAAACCTGTCTTGTTCTATTTGTCCTTTTAGTAGAATTTCAGGTCGAGAGTTATGAATGGAACCGGTTTCTAGTGATAGCAAGATTAGGGGATAGAATAGACAAATGAAAAACCATTTTATGCTACTGATATTGCAATAGCATATGGGTCTTTCTGCTGATAAGGTGGCTTTTGAGTAGTGTAACTTGGTGAGAACTTGATTTTACCCAATTTTAACATTCTGCCATAAAGAGCACATGTTCAAAACACGGTTTCCCATCTCGTGGTCAAATTAAAGAAATGACCATAGTAGGTGCCAAATAAAGTAACAGGGTTGACCGTAACCGGGTTAAGTCGGCCATAAATCCCCTTGTGACACAGGGAATGGAAGCTTGTTGTGTGCAAATTAAATTTTTCAAACATTTCTAGCCTGTCTATTTATGGGTAACAGGGTAGACATGTTATGTTCGACCTGCTCTTTTTTCCATCAGAAAACACCAGACAATAGCCAAAAAGAGTAGAACCAGCTCACCTGCTTGTACACTATGATTTGACTATTATATGTTCAATCTTTCTTTTGAAAGAAATATTTAAAGAGGAATTTCACCATATTAAAATGAGAGTTCAGTTCACTTTTTTGTCCTTTAAAATGAATCACTAATCACATTAAATAATTAAGTCTTCAGAAATTACTTTGTCAAAGCAACAAAATAACTAGGGCTTTCAAATAATGGTGAGGTTAAGTGGGTTAAAATCTTCCTCGAAGTCACAGTATGCTTAGAGGGATATGCCAAATTCTGAATTTTGGCAGTTTAAAAAGTCTTTATTAAATGAGATTTATTAAATTTTCCATGTGGTCAGTATTAAAGGGCACTTCATTTAAAGAACAGGCTTTTAATATTTAATTTCTACTTAATATATCAAAGGGACGCAAAAGGCACTAATTTCAGAACGACCCATATGTAACTGATTTTACAGTTTAATATTATACGGAGTGAAGCTGCTACCCTGAATATTGACATGGGTAAGTGCTGTTTGCAATTAGCGTGGTAGTCACCCCCTGGGCCCGTCTTCATAAAGCATCTGAGTAGGAGTACTGATCTAGGATCAGGTCCTCCGTGTTCATATCAAATTCATTATGATAAAGGCAACAATGATCTTATATCAGAAAACCTAGTCTGATGGACATGCACAAAACAGGCCCTGAATATCCAGGCTGATTATTGAACGATTTTCTCACAGTAGGTTCACAGTTCTGGCACAGCTTTTTGGTATGGTTGGGTTTTATCACTA
This sequence comes from Salvelinus namaycush, assembly GCF_016432855.1. Classification (NCBI taxonomy): domain Eukaryota; kingdom Metazoa; phylum Chordata; class Actinopteri; order Salmoniformes; family Salmonidae; genus Salvelinus; species Salvelinus namaycush. The sequence continues at coordinate 10,066,017 of NC_052343.1, read as the reverse complement.
CAATCAGAATGTGTCTTTTCTCCAGTTATCTCCTTCAATCTCTAGATTGCATTGACGTGGGGTTGCATTTTGCCTTGTCAAATAGAATAGGTGCAGGTGACATGATCAATGCACTGCCTTCAGGTGGGCTGGCTATATTCACATCAGAATGGTGGTTTGTCATTGTGTTTTATCTTATTGTTTGTTACCTTATGGAGCTTTTATGTTGGTTTCCTATGATTTGTCAATGTAGCTTAAAACTGAGGGATTGAAGTCCTAGTGGGCTCTCCATAGATCCCAAGTCTCTGACTATCTCCATACTCTAAATTGGCTGAAATCTTTGAAAACCAAGAGAGCTGAAAACCAGGAACTTTGTCCATGGATGACCAGAAACCACTATAATTAATTAGGTCTATATTAGGAATCAGACACTGGTAAGTGACGTGGAAACTAGTGCCAGTTTACTGTGTAGTACGCTCATTGGTTGTACTGATTCTGCTGAATCACTGATTTAAAGATTTATATAGGTATACTGGGTTAGCATTTACAGCATTTCCCCACTAGCCATTCTTTCAACATTTTACATTTTTTATTTTGTGCTATCTAAAATCTGTCACCCCTAGAATTCCCCAGTGCAATGTCCTCCTCACTGCATGGCTTGTCCCCTGACTTTCCTCTTTGCATGCTGTCTGGACCCCCTGACGAATATGATTGTTTACACTAGATCCCTACTGGGAATTGAACCTCTGTGTGTGCGTCACATAGAGGACTCAGGCCTCTTGGCTGAAACCAAAGATGGCTTCGAGAGAAGGCATTGTACGCCTGATAGTTGTGCTGGTGGTTTCATGCTGACATGGGAATAGATGCGATTCCACTTACTCCAGGTATGCTGAGGTTTTTGTGTGTGCTACTATCTGATCTAGGAATCTCTTGGATGACCTGCTTCACTATGTAGGCTATGTCTTTACCTTTTCTACTCCATATGAAGCCTGATTATGCATGATACACAGACCCTGTATTAGATGAGTGAAATGTACAGAAAACCACAGACCACTATCACATGAATTCACATTTGAGTTTCTAGAAGCATGCTAAAGTGTATGCTTGTGTAGTGATTCGTAAGACGTATTTTATATGTACCTTTTTAACACTTAATGTAGTGGTTTATTATATATCATGCAATTGTATTATCATGTCTATTTGTGCTCTGCAGTTTGTTTCAGTTGATGTATAGCTTGACTTTCACTCCATTATGATGTGGATATGCTGTCCAAGATGACTGCGCCTGAAGATGGAGCTCACCGCAGGGCATTGAAAATGTAACAAGGACAATGTGATACTGTATTTCTGATTTTAATTCCTCTCAATGAAGTCTGCACAGTCCAGAGTGGCCTTATACAATGATTAATAAACAAAGATTAGTCAAACACCTGTGAAGTTCCTTCTGACTGGATGAACTGTGTGGGTTACCCTTTCTGTAGTTGAACATGGCTCTGGTTGACAGTCTTGCAAGAGGAATTTTTTTTACACTATTGTAAAGTAGTCTGGCTGACAGCTCTTGGTCACAGCTCTTCGCTGTGTAGTCACGTGAGTTGCGTCAGCCAGGCTAGTTGTAAAGAGGATATCTATTTGTGAAAAGTGACTTAAGATTCTTAAGAGTAAGAAATAATGAACAGCTTCTTGTCATAAATGATACAAAACAAATGCTTTTTACTATTTACACCAGGGCTCTCCAACCCTGTTCCTGGAGAGCTACCCTTCTGTAGGTTTTCACTCCAACCCCAGTTGTAACTAACCGGATTTCAGCTTATCAACTAGCTAATTAGTAGAATCGGGTGTGCTAGAAAAGGGTTGGAGCGAAAATCTACAGGAAGGTAGCTCTCCTGGAACAGGGTTGGAGAGCCCTGATGTACAAAGTCAAATGTATGATACAGTGCTAAAGATGCAACTGATTTACAAGAGGAATAAGATTCCCAGAACCGATTACTTTTTTGACTCTAATTGCCTCTGTGAACTTGCACCTAACCAGGTGTGCAAAATTGTAGTCATACTGTAACATGTAGCATTAGGAGAAGTGATAGTACTTTCAAGATCATCCCTAAATCCTTACTCAACCTTAACTCACTCCAAGGTTTCCTTCTTACCAGTGCAAGAACATTTATTGTTGATTACATTTTTTAAAATTGGGTCTACTGTAGTGGGGAATTGTCACTGTTAGATACGTCTATTATAGTTTTACTGGACATTTAGAATTATTCCATTCGTTAATCCCGTCTCCCAAATATATTCCCTCTCCATAAACATGTCAGACTTTTCCAATGAAGGATGTAAGGGGAGTGGCCCACCCTCTGGAGAAGCAGTCAAATCATCTATTTCACAAACACTCCATAACCTTATAACTTGTTAAACATCACATCCTCAAACTTCACTACCCTCCCTCCTTTAGTCATCACCTCGTTCTGCTCTAACTGAACAGTGTTGCGTGTATCCAGATTATATACCTGTCCTGCCACTTACCAAAACAGTAGCCACACTTTTTCTCCTAAAATATAACCAAATATCTAGATGGGCATTGACGTGGTCATGGGTACTGAAACAAAGGGTGGCTCAGAATCTCTGTTCAAGCCAATCCCTAGCTTCTGCCACTTGTCAATACTTAGCCTATCAGTGAGCAGTGGTGGATATGTTCTAATCTAGGGGTGGTGCCAATGGAGCAAGGGGTTGGTTTGAGACTCGCACCCTGTCTGTTCCCACCCCTAGACAATTATTTTAGATCTGAAAGGATTATATGGATGTGTACACGATATGGCATTAGCTCCAGGAGGGTGGTGTTTCCCATCTTGTTAGCTATCCATTCATAGGGAAAAGGTCTGCTTCTGGTCAGGGGTCTGTAATGACTGAATGGGTGCACAGTGGATTGGATGCACACACACACACACACACAATGTGGTTCGATCAACAAAAAACAGCTAAACATTCAAAAACATTAATTGATGATCATATGGCATAAATATGTAATGTTCCTTCATCCTTCTCCAAGATGATGAATGAGGATGAATGATCTTTCACCAATTGCCTTGACCTCAGGATTTGACATCAATGAGACGCTAGAGTAAAATGATCAATGATTATTCAAGATCGATCAAGATCAATGAGCATCTAGTAAAATGAGCAGGACCAAACAAAGGCGCAATAGGCCATAAGTCATGTAACACAAACTGAAACTAACAGTAACATCCCTCCCCTTTTCTGTTGGCAAATGTACAGTCACTGGATAACAAACTGGATGAGCTCATTTCGAGTCTCCTGTCAACGGGACCTGAAAAACTGTAATATCCTATATTTCTCAGAGTCGTGGCTGAACGAGGACATGGACAATATACATCTCGCTGGTTTTTCATCGTCAAGACCGGACAGCAGACCCGGTTAAGATGACGGGAGGATGGGTAGTGTCTCTGTTAACAACAGCTGGTTCACAACCTCTAATGTTATGGAAGTCTCAAGTTTTTGCTCGCCTGAGTTAGAATACCTCATGATAAGCTGCAGACCATACTTTTTACCAAGAGACCCACATAAAAAAATACTACAGTTTGCTATAGAAGACTACAATACTTCCTATAGAATTCTATTAAACGGTAGTATACTGTAGAATACTATACTACACACTGTAGTATCCCTCAATCATGTGTAGTACCTAATATAGAATGATGTAGTATACTGTAGAATACTATAGTAAATACTAGAGTACTTACTACAAAAGCACTGTAGTCAATTATACAGCAATGTCTGCAAAAACGCTACACTTTAACTTTTTTAACTACAGTATTTCATTTGTATATATACTGCCCATTCCCCTGCCCCATATCTCAATTTGCTCCACCCATAAGAGAGAAACCAACATGTCAAGTATAGATCATATATTGTGTTCCCTACCGTTTATAGAAAAGAGCAGACATGCAAAACAATATATTCAAACCCCAGTCCTACCTATCTAGATTATAGAAAAAGTGCTCTTTACTAAACTCAGCAAAAAAAGAGACATCCCTTTTCCAGGACCCTGTCTTTCAAAGATAATTCGTAAAAATACAAATAACTTCACACATCTTAATTGTAAAGGGTTTAAACACTGTTTTCCATGCTTGTTCAATGAACCATAAACAATTAATGAACATGCACCCGTGGAACGGTCATTAAGACACTAACAGCTTACAGACGGTAGGCAATTAAGGTCATAGTTATGAAAACTTAGGACACTAATGTTACGGGATTTTTGTGTTTAATGACAAAAATATGTATACATTTGACTTAGAATTATAACTCATAAATGTTGAATGTTATGTGTTCCTTGTTAGAAAGAATGGGTTTATCTTCAGACAGGCTAGAATGATGTCTCCACCCAGGGAGGGGAAAGACCTTGGGTTGGTTGTAGATAGTTTAACAGGTGGCAGACAGTAATGAGAACTCAAACTGTATTGCCATTGTATCTGAGAGGGGGTTGGACATTAAAACCTATGACATCATCTTTATTATATAACCTGATGTAAATTGTACTATGATTCAGTACTCTCGAGAATAAACGCAATTGATTGATTGATTTTAAGACTGGTATCTGTCCATTTTATGCTGATAATTATCTTACAAATTCTTATTTACGGGCAGAGTGTTTTAATTGAATTGGTTAATAAACAGGAATCGAAATTCCTTTAACAACTAAAGAGGCCTTTCTACTGACTCTGAAAAACACAAAAAGAAAGATGCCCAGGGTCCCTGCTCATCTGCATGAACGTGCCTTAGGCATGCTGCAAGGAGGCATGAGGACTGCAGATGTGGCCAGGGCAATAAATTGCAATGTCTGTACTGTGAGACGCCTAAGACAGCGCTACAGGGAGACAGGATGGACAGCTGATCGTCCTCGCAGTGGCAGACCACGTGTAACAACACCTGCACATGATCGGTACATCGAACATCACACCTGCGGGACAGGTACAGGATGGCAACAACAACTGCCTGAGTTACACCAGGAACGCACAATCCCTCCATCAGTGCTCAGACTGTCCGCAATAGGCTGAGAGAGGCTGGACTGAGGGCTTGTAGGCCTGTTGTAAGGCAGGTCCTCACCAGACATCACCGGCAACAACGTTGCCTATGGGCACAAACCCATCGTCGCTGGACCAGACAGGACTGGCAAAAAGTGCTCTCACTGATGAGTCGTGGTTTTGTCTCATCAGGGGTGATGCTCGGATTCGCGTTTATCATCGAAGGAATGAGCGTTACACCGAGGCCTGTACTCTGGAGCGGGATCGATTTGGAGGTGGAGGGTCTGTCATGGTCTGGGGCGGCGTGTCACAGCATCATCAGACTGAGCTTGTTGTCAATGCAGGCAGGAATGTCAGTGTTCTGCCATGGCCAGCGAAGAGCCCGGATCTCAATCCCATTGAGCACGTCTGGGACCTGTTGGATCGGAGGGTGAGGGCTAGGGCCATTCCCCCCAGAAATGTATGGGAACTTGCAGGTGCCTTGGTGGAAGAGTGGGGTAACATCTCACAGCAAGAACTGGTAAATCGGGGGCAGTCCATGAGGAGATGCACTGCAGTACTTAATGCAGCAGGTGGCCACACCAGATACTGTTACTTTTGATTTTGATCCCCCTTTGTTCAGGGACACATTATTCCATTTCTGTTAGTCACATGTCTGTGGAGGTTGCTGAAAATAAACGCAGTTGACAGTGAGAGGACATTTCTTTATTTGCCGAGTTTATTTCTACTGTAGGTTTCCTGAAGCAGAAAGCCTCCACTTCTACAGTGCCTTCGGAAAGTATTCAGACCCGTTGACTTTTTCCACATTTTGTTACGTTACAGCCTTGTTCTAAAATGTATAAAATACATGTTTTCCCTCAGCAATGTACACACAATACCCCATAATGACAAATAAAAAATGGTAACATTTTTACGAAGGTATTAGCAATTAAAACAGACACCTTATTTACGTATGTGTTCAGACCCTTTGCTATGAGACTCGATATTGAGCTCAGGTGCATCCTGTTTCCAGTGATCATCCTTGAGATGTTTCCACAACTTGATTGGAGTCCACCTGTGGTAAATTAAATTGATTGGACATGATTTGGAAAGGCACACACCTGTCTATATAGGGTCCCACAGTTGACAGTGCATGTCAGAGCGAAAAACAAGCCATGAGGTCGAAGGATTTGTCCGTAGAGCTCCAACATAGGATTGTGTCGAGGCACAGATCTGGGGAAGGGTACCAAAAAATGTCTGCAGCATTGACGGTCCCCAAGAACACAGTGGCCTCCATCATTCTTAAATGGAAGAAGTTTGGAACCACCAAGAAAGACTCTTCCTAGAGCTGGCCGCCCAGCCAAACTGAGAAATCGGGGGAGAAGGGCCTTGGTCAGGGAAGTGACCAAGAACCCGATGTTCACTCTGACAGAGCTTTAGAGTTCCTCTGTGGAGATGAGACAACCTTCCAGAAGGACAACCATCTCTGCAGCCTCTCCACCAGTCAGGCCTTTAGGTTAGAGTGGCCAGACGGAAGCCACTCCTCAGTAAAAGGCACATGACAGCCCGCTTGGAGTTTGCCAAAAGGCACCTAAAGACACTCAGACCATGAGAAACAAGATTCTCTGGTCTTACGAAACCAAGATTGAACTCTTTGGCCTGAATGCTGTGGTGGAATTATTGTAATCAAAAGGAGAGACTTTTAGATTTCTTCAAAACAATCAAACTTTACTATTTAATTAGTGCAGTAATGGAGCTGGTTGGTAATCTCCCCTGGAAGTGATCACTGAGAACTCAACCAGCTGGTTTGAGCCACAGCATTTTATAGCTTAGTCCATCCTCCTGGATGTTCATGACAAACAACAGATGTATGAAATGTGTCACAAGGTTAAATTTTGTATGAAAGATACTTCTAATCCACAGCAGACAGTATCTCATTGTGTAGAGACCAATATCTAGTCCTGGAGTCATCGCTCCCTGGTACCTTATAGAACAGAAACATTAACTCATGCTCTGGAATGCGGTATCTCCAAAGACATCGTAAATCTTCTGTCAGTGTTATCTCCCAGAGGCCCACTTTCAGTTCACACAGACAAAATAGAGTTATAAGAACCCTTTATTCTGTTGAATAAAACAACCATTTCATGAAATAAAAGTATTATAACATAATCTTGCAATTTTGCTCTCACAATGCCAAGCGTCAGATCTGGAGGAAACCTGGCACCATGCCTACGGTGAAGCATGGTGGTGGCAGCATCATGCTGTGGGGAGGTTTTTCAGCGGCAGGGACTGGGAGACTAGTCAGGATCGAGGAAAAGATGAACGGAGCAAAGTACAGAGAGATCCTTCATGAAAACCTGCTCCAGAGCGCTCAGAACCTCAGATTGGGGCGAAGGTTCACCTTCCAACAGGACAGCGACCTTAAGCACACAGCCAAGACAACGCAGGAGTGGCTTTGGAGAAACCTGAAAATAGCTGTGCAGCAATGCTCCCCATCCAACCTGACAGAGCTTGAGAGGATCTACAGAATGGGAGAAACTCCCCAAATACAGGTGTGCCAAGTTTGTAGCATCATACCCAAGAAGGCTGTAATCGCTGCCAAAGGTACTGAGTACTGAGTAAACGGTCTGAATACTGTATTTAAATGTGATATTTCAGTTGTTGTTTTTTTCATAAATTTGCAAACATTTCTAAAAACCTGTTTTTGCTTTCTCATTATGGGGTATTGTGTGTAGATTGATGAGGGAAAATAATATTTTAATCAATTTAGAGTAAGGCTGTAATGTAACAAAATGTGGAAAAAGTCAAGGGGTCTGAATACTTTCCGAAGGCTCTATATGTCAAAGATAATAAAACAAAACAGTACAGTAAATAATACAATGTCTGAAAAACAGTCCAGTAAATACTACAGTATACTACAGTCCACAAGGCCTTCACCAAACTGTTGCCATAAAGTTGGAAGCACAGAATCGTCTAGAATGTAATTTTATGCTGAAGCGTAAAGATTTCCCTTCACTTAAACTAAGGGGTGTAGCCCGAACCATGAAAAACAGCCCCCGGCCATTTTTCCTCCTCCACCAAACTGTACATTTGTCACTATGCAATGGGCAGGTAGAGTTTTCCTGGCATCCATTAAACCCAGATTTGTCCGTGAAGCTGATGCTAACCTATAGGACTATTTCGCTAGCACAGACTGGAATATGTTCCGGGATTCATACGATAACGTTGGGGAATTTACCACATCAGTCAACAGGTTCATTAATAAGTTTGTCGATGACGTCATCCCCACAGTGACCGTACATATCCCAACCAGAAATAATGGATTACAAGCAACATTCACACTGAGCTAAAGGCTTATAAGAAATCCTGCTATGACCTCCGACGAGCCATCAAACAGGTAAAGCTTCAATATAGGACTAAGATCGAATCCTACTATGCCAGATCTGACGCTCGACAGATGGGGCAGGGCTCGCAAACTATCACGGATTAGAAAGGGAAACCCAGTCATGAGCTGCCCAGACACATGAACCTACCAGATGAGCTAAATGTCTTTTATGCTTGCTTAACTTCTCTAGGGTAGGGGGCAGCATTCGGAATTTTGGATGAAAAGCATGCCCAAATTAAACTGCCTGCTTCTCGGGCCCAGAAGATATGATATGCATATAACTGGTGGATTTGGATAGAAAACACTCTAAGGTTTCCAAAACTGTTAAAATAGTGTCTGTGAGTATAACAGAACTGATTTGGCAGGCAAAAACCTGAGAAAAATCCATTCGGGAAGTAGTTTTCTTTTTGGTTTTGTAGTTTTCTATTCAATGCCATTACAGTATCCATTGACTTAGGACTCAAATTGCAGGTCCTATGCCTTCCACTAGATGTCAACAGTCTTTAGAAATTGTTTCAGGCTTGTATTCTGAAAAATGAGGAAGTAAGAGCAGTCTGAATGAGTGGATCCTAAAGGGTCACAGAGCTTTTTCATGCGCGAGACCGAGAGAGTGCCTTTCTTGTTTACATTTTATATTGACGACGTTATTGTCCGGTTGAAATATTATTGATTATTTAGGCTAAAAACAACCTGAGGATTGAATATAAACATCGTTTGACATGTTTCTATGAACTTTACGGATGCAATTTGGATTTTTTGTCTGTGTGTTTTGACTGAGTTTGAGCCTGTGGATTACTGAAGAAAACGCGCTAACAAAACTGAGGTTTTTGGATATAAAGAGACTTTATCGAACAAAAGGAACATTTATTGAGTAAATGAATGTCTGCTGAGTGCAACCATATGAAGATCATCAAAGGTAAGGGATTAATTTTATCTCTATTTCTGACTTGTGTAACTCTTCTACTTGGCTGGTTACTGTTTGTAATGATTTGTCTGCTGGGCTGTGTTCTCAAATAATCATAAGGTATGCTTTCGCCGTAAAGCATTGTTTAAATCTGACACCGTGGTTGGATTCACAAGAAGTTAATCTTTAAACCTATGTAAAATATGTTTTGTTTTCTGAATTTTTATAATGAGTATTTCTGTATTTGAATTTGGCGCCCAGCAGTTTCACAGGCTGTTAAAGAGGGTACGTCTCACGTACCCAAGAGAGGTTAAAGGCAAGAAACACTGAACCATCCATAAGAGCACTAGCTGTTCCAGACGACTGTGTGATCTCATTCTCCGTAGCCAATGTAGGTAAGTCCTTTGTCCTTTAAACAGGTTAACATTCGATAGAATACCAGGATGAATACTCATAGCATATGTTGACCAGCTGGAAAGTGTCTTCACTGACATTTTCAACCTATCCCTGACCCGGTCTGTAATAGAAACCTGTTTCAAGCAGACCACCATAATCCCCTTCCTCAAGAACGCCAAGGTAACCTGCCTAAATTACTATTGACCCGTAGTACTGACATCTGCAGCCATGAAATGCTTTGAAAAGGCTGGTCATGGCCCAAAGAGAGGAGGTCAGAGACCTGCCAGTGTGGTGCCAAGACAACAACCTCTCCCTTTGTGTCAGCAAGACAAAGGAGCTGATCGTGGACTACAGCAAACAGAGGCGCGAGCATGGCCCCATCCACATAGATGGGGCTGTAGTGGAGTGGGTTGAGAGCTTCAAGTTCCTCGGTGTCCACATCACTAAGGAATTAACATGGTCCACACACTCCCGCACAGTTGTGAAGAGGGCAAGACAGTGCCTCTTCCCCTTCGGGAGGCAAAAAAGATTTGGCATAGGCCCACAGATCCTCAAAATGTTCTACAACTGAAACATTGAGTGCATCTTGACTGGCTGCATCACCGCTTGGTATGGCAACTGCAAGGCACCAGACTGGAAGGCGCTACAGAGGGCGGTGAGTATGGTCCAGTACATCACTGGGGCCGAGCTCCCTGCCATCCAGGACCTCTATACCAGGCGGTATCAGAGGAAGGCCCAAAAATGTTTAAGACTCCAGCCACCCAAGCCATAGACTGTTGTCTCTGCTACCGCACGCTAAGTGGTACCAGTACACCACGTCTGGAAGCAACAGGACCCTGAACAGCTTCTATCCCCAAGCCCAAAGACTGCTAAGCAAAGCTGCCTAATAGCTAATCAAATGGCTTCCCGGACTACCTGCATTGACCCTTTTTTACACTAACTCTCTTGCATTGATTCTATGTACACACACACACACTGGATTCTACCCACACAATCACACATACTTACACTGACACCCCAACATACACAACACACATGCAGCTATTTGTTCGTCAACTTGTCTATAATTCTATAATTAGATACATGCATCTTCTGTTCTGTCATAATATTTTGCCCTAGAAGACTAAATAAAACTTTGGCAACAAAATAATGTCATAAATCAAAGAATGAATTGTTCGCAGTACACCCAACCAGCCTCACAACCGCAGACCAACCGCACAGGACCTCCACATTCGGCTTCTTGACCTGTGGGATCGCCTGAGGGTGGGGGGTGGTGCTGAGGAGTTTTTATGTCTGCAGGCAACAGACATAACTGCCCAGTCATGTGAAATCAATAGTGCCTAATGAATTTATTTCAATTGACTGATCAACAGTAACTCAGTAAAATCTTTGAAAATGATGCATGTTGCATTTATACTTTTGTTCAGTATAGTTGACATCAGTAAAGTTCTCTGTCATCTCTGACCCAACACACCTCCAGGCTGTGTAAGGGCTAAATTCTCTGACAACAGCTCTGGTGCACATTCCTGCAGTCAGCACGCCAATTGCATGCTCCCTCAATCTTTGAGACATCTGTGGCATTGTGTTGTGTGACAAAACTGCACATTTTAGAGTGGCATTTTCTTGTCCCCAGCACAGCACCTGTGTGATGATAATGCTGTTTAATAAGCTACTTTTATTTGAAACATGCGACTGACACTTTACATGTTGTGTTGAAACATGTTGCGTTTATATTTTTGTTCAGTATATATCCTCCTGATTCCTGCTTACAAGCAAAAACTCAAAGAGGAAATACCAGTGACACGCTCAATACGGATGTTGTTTCGTTAGCACAGACTGGAATATATTCCAGGATTCAACCAATAACATTGAGGAGTTTACCACATCAGTCACCGGCTTCATTAATAAGTGCATTGATGATCATCCCCACAGTGACAGCACGTACATATCCCAACCAGAAGCCATGGATTGCAGGTGTTAGGTTCTTATTTTTCAGAGTAAATAACTCACGGATGCTAGAAAAGCTTTAACCAAATTTAATTCTTCCCAAAGGTTCTGTACAGCTGTAATTCAGACAACCCAACATTTCTCCCAACCAGATATACAGTTAAAGTCGGAAGTTTACATACACTTAGGTTGGAGTCAATAAAACTCGTTTTTCAACCCCTCCACACATTTCTTGTTAACAAACTATCGTTTTGGCAAGTTGGTTAAGACATCTACTTTGTGCATGACACAATACATTTTTCCAACAATTTTTTACAGACAGATTATTTCACTTATAATTCACTGTATCACAATTCCAGTGGGTCGGAAGTTTACATACACTAAGTTGACTGTGCCTTTAAACAGCTTGGAAAATTCCAGAAAATGATGTCATGGCTTTAGAAGCTTCTGATAGGCTAAGTGACATCATTTGAGTCAATTGGAGGTGTACCTGTGGATGTATTTCAAGGCCGACCTTCAAACTCAGTGCCTCATTGCTTGACATCATTGGAAAATCAAAAGAAATCAGCCAAAAAATGTAGACCTCCACAAGTCTGGTTCATACTTGGGAGCAATTTCCAAACGCCTGAAGGTACCACGTTCACCTGTACAAACAATAGTAGGCAAGTATAAACACCATGGGACCACACAGCCGTCACACCGTTCAGGAAGGAGACACGTTCTGTCTCCTAGAGATGAACGTACTTTGGTGCGAAAAGTGCAAATCAATCCCAGAACAACAGCAAAGGACCTTGTGAAGATGCTGGAGGAAACAGGTACAAAAGTATCTATATCCACAGTAAAACAAGTCCTAAATCGACGTACCTGAAAGGCCGCTCAGTGAGGAAGAAGCCACTGCTCCAAAACCGCCATAAAAAAGCCAGACTATGGTTTGCAACTGCACATGGGGACAAAGATCATACTTTTTGGAGAAATGTCCTCTGGTCTGACGAAACAAAAATATAACTGTTTGGCCATAATGACCATCGTTATGTTTGGAGGAAAAAGGGGGAGGCTTGCAAGCCGAAGGAGAACATTCCAACCATGAAGCACGGGGGTGGCAGCATCATGTTGTGGGGGTGCCTCATGATTAAAGAAAATTATGTCGTTGTATTGAAGCAACATCTCAAGACATCAGTCAGGAAGTTGAAGCTTGGTCGCAAATGGGTCTTCCAAATGGACAATGACCCCAAGTATACTTCCAAAGTTGTGGCAAAATGGTTTAAGGACAACAAAGTCAAGGTATTGGAGTGGCCATCACAAAGCCCTGACCTCAATCCTATAGAAAAATTGTGGACAGACCTGAAAAAGCATGTGCGAACAAGGAGGCCTACAAACCTGACTCAGTTACACCAGCTCTGTCAGAAGGAATATTATTGTGGGAAGCTTGTGGAAGGCTACCTGAAACATTTGACCAAAGTGAATCAATTTAAAGGCAATGCTACCAAATACTAATTGAGTGTATGTAAACGTCTGACCCTCTGAGAATGTGATGAAAGAAATAAAGGCTGAAATAAACAATTCTCTCTACTATTATTCTGACATTTCACATTCTTAAAATAAAGTGGTGATCCTAACTGACCTAAGACAGGGAATTTTACTTGGATTAAATGTCAGGAATTGTGAAAAACTGAGTTTAAATGTATTTGTCTAAGGTGTATGTAAACTTCCGACGTCAACTGTATATATCCCACTTAAGACACTCCTCCTTCTCTCCAATCCTTACATTGTCACGACTTCCACCGAAGGTGGCTCCTCTCCCTGTTCGGGCAGCGCTCGGCGGTCGTCGTCGCCGGTCTACTAGCTGCCACCGATCCCTTTTATTTTTCGTTTTGTTTTGTCTGTCTTGTTGCTCACCTGGTTCTAGTTTATGTTATTAGTGGGGTATTTAATCTCGCCCTACCCTCTTGGGATTGTGCAGGATTGTTTGGTTAGCTGTCATTTGTTTGGGTTGCGTTTTGGTTTGTTCTGTCGAACAGGTGTTTTTTCCCTGGACCACCATGTCTTTGTGAGACACAGAGTAGGTGAACGGATGATCTCCGCATGTGTGGTTCCCACCGTGAAGCATGGAGGAGGAGGTGTGATGGTGTGGGGGTGCTTTGCTGGTGACACTGTCAGTGATTTATTTAGAATTGAAGGCACACTTAACCAGCATGGCTACCACAGCATTCTGCAATGATACACCATCCCATCTGGTTTGCGCATAGTGGGACTAGCATTTGTTTTTCAACAGGACAGTGATCCAACACACCTCCAGGCTGTGTAAGGGCTATTTGACCAAGAAGGAGAGTGATAATGTGCTGCATCAGATTATTTGGCCTCCACAATCACCCGACCTCAGCCAAATTGAGATGGTTTTGGATGAGTCGAACCTCAGAGTGAAGGAAAAGCAGCCAACAAGTACTCAGCCTAGATGGGAACTCCTTCAAGACTGTTGGAAAAGCATTCCAGGTGAAGCTGGTTGAGAGAAACCCAAGAGTGTGCAAAGCTTTCATCAAGGCAAAGGGTGGCTATTTGAAGAATCTCAAATGTAAAAATATGTTTTGATTTGTTTAACACTTTTTTGGTTACTACATGATTCCATATGTGTTATTTCATAGTCTGTCACGACTTCCGCCGAAGTCGGTCCCTCTCCTTCTTCGGGCGGCGTTCGGCGGTCAACGTCACCGGCCTTCTGGCCATCGCCGATCCACTTTTCATTTTCCATTTGTTTTGTCTTTGTTTTACACACCTGGTTTCAATTCCCCAATTACATGTTCATGATTTAACCCTCTGTTTTCCCCATGGTTTTTGTTGTGTGTTTGTTTTATGTATTTCGGTCCTTTTGTGTGGGCTTGGTATTACTACATGTATTTGGTAATTTTGAGTAAAGTTACTTTTATTACTCATCTCTGCTGTCCTGCGCCTGACTCCTCTGCACCAGCTACACGCAGACCTTTACATAGTCCTGGAATTAGTAGGTGTGTCCAAATTTTTGACTGGTACTGTACTTACACTGACACTTCAACACATACACACACTCACTCACACATAACAGGTACACACAGACACACATTTGCAACACACACACCTACACACTCTATCATGTTGCCTAGTCACTTTACCCCTACCTATTAGTACATATTTACCTCAATTTCCTCGTACCCCTGCACATTGACTCGGAACTGATATCCCATGTTTATATCCAAGCTATCATTGCTCATTTTTTATTTATTCCTCGTGTTAATGTCTTTTTTCTATTATTATGTATTAATATTTTAATCGTTTTATTGTATTCTGAATTGTTGGGAAGGGCCCGTTAGTAAGAATTTCACTGTTAGTCTACACCTGTTGTTTACGAAGCATATGACAATTAAAATGGTATTTGGTTAGATTTGTATTAGCTGAGTGGAATGTATAGAAAACCACACATAGACCACTGAATTCACATTTGAGAATGCTGAAGCATGCTACAGTGTTTGTGTTGTGATTAATTAGACATATGCTATACACACCAGTGGAGGCTCCTCAGAAGAAGGGGAGGACCATCCTCCTCAGTGAATTTCAGAAAATGTTTAATAGTAGAACATTAAAAAAGTTATCATTTTTAGATAAAACTTTACTAAATATATTCACGTCACGAAATAATTTATTAAAACACTGAACTCTCTGGGGTAGCACCATGGTGTAGCCGGAGGACAGCTAGTTTCCGTCCTCCTCTGTATATTGACCTCAATACAAAACTTAGGAGGCTCATGGTTTTTACCCCCTTCAAAAGATTTGCACAGTAATTATGAGAACTTCCGGAAGACGTTCTCCAACCTATCAGAGCTCTTGCAGCATAAACTGACATGTCCACCCATTCAAGGGATCAGAGAATGAATATGGTACTGAAAACATAACCTACAGCTAGCTAGCACTGCAGTGCATAAAATGTGGTGAGTAGTTGACTCAGAGACAATAGGTGAACAGTTTTTAACAAAATTATTTTGTCAAAAACGAAGGAAAAGCAAGAGATAGAGAGAGCTATATTTCGTAGTATTTTCTTTCCTCACTTTCACTTGCACTTACTTAGCTAGTGAATACAGCTAGCTAGTTTAGCCTACTCAAACACCAGTGTCAAACAGAGAGGGGTGCTATGTTAGCTAGCTGGCTATGGCTAAACTGTGTGCACCTACATTGTAAACTTTTATTCGTAGGCTAGGTTATAGCAACCTCATGATGGCTATAGGGAATATTTGAGTATCATGTAGTAGCCTAAACCTATCGATGTTACATTGAGCTGGGTGAATGGAATGAACGACAGTCATTCAATATGCTGTAATAGAAATAAAAAGAATGTCTTCCCTGATCTAAAACGGCACGACCGCCACTGATATGCACCATATACCTTTTAACAGTTAATGCAGTGGCTTATTATCAAATCATGAAATTGATTTATCATGTCTGTATGTGTGCTCTTTAGTTCGCTTCAGTTGATGTATAACTTGACTTTCACTTCATTGTGATGTGGATATATTTTCCAGGTTGACTGCTCCAGAAGATAGAGCTCCCCGCAGTGCAGTGAAAATGGAACAAGGTCAAGGACAATGTGATACTGTATTTCTGATTTAGTTTCTCCTCTCTCAATGAAGTCTGCACAGTCCAGATTGGCCTTAATACGATGATTAATACAAAAAAAAAGGATTACTCAAACACCTGTGTTGAAGTTCCCTCTGACGGGATGAAGTGGATGAACTGTGAGTGGGATACCCTGTCTGGAGCTGAACACAGCTCTGGTTGACAAAGTCTTGAAGAGAGGACCTTTTGTACACTTTGTTGTTGTAAAGAGGATATAACACAGCATCTATTTGTGGAAAATGACTTTCATTCTTAAGTGTAAGCTAAATGTAAGATCTTCTTGTCTTAGATGATACAAAACAAATGTGTTTTACTATGTTCACAGTCAAAGGTATATCAAGCTAAAGATACAACTGATTTGCAAGAGGGATGAGATTTCAACAACATTCACAGATAGTTATTGTAGCAATACTGTAAAGTGATATAGTCCTTCAACATCATTCATGAATCCTTATGTAGCAGTGTGATGTTGTTCCCCTAGATTACGCACCAAATTGCACACAAGGACCAATTCAAATAGGCCAGGTCAAGAGGGGATGTTAATAATTTGATAATAATAATAATAATTCAGTGTAATTTTTTATTTAATTACAGCTGCATAGCTAATGTTTTTATTTGGTGTACAAACACTTTTTCATACCAATATTGTACATACATGTGATTGTAAAAGTTTTGTATATTTTGGTTTGGCCCATCGCGGGTTATCTGTATCTTCATACCCCTTTATCGTTCTCTTTTGCTTGACCTTCGGCTAGCAAGGTATGTTGTCCTTGGCTCCGAAACTGTTTAATATACAACTGTCATAAGGTTATACAATGTACTGTTTTGCAACCATAAGTTTGTTATAGTGTGGACAGTGTAGGAATTTATGTTAACAAGTTTCACAGAGTTCACTGACTGGGGTATCTGTTGTAACTTGTGAGTACTTGTGACAGTGGTTGAGTGAGTGTCCATGTGCTCGCGCAGGTGCCCGAGAGCTGTGACTGCGCCAAGGGTAACATGTGTGTTGTCTCTTCGTGTGCAGGGCAAATAAAAAGATTTCAACGAGCAGACCGTCAAGTGTGGCAGCGTCCTAATTAAAATGACACAACGCAGAACGAACCACGCTACAAACTGGTGCCGCGACCTGCCGACTGGTTAGCTCAAGCTGACCACCGGAGCTGTGCATGTGGAGGAGATGCACGACCCGCGCATGCGCATTTGTTGATGGTTTGCTATAAGTGAATGTATACTGTAAATAGTGAAGGTGAATGTAGCATATTCACTAGATAATTGTATTGGTGTTTATTTGCATGTTTTGAGGGAATTTGTTTATTGCATTTTTTTTTGTATTTGTATGCAGTAAATTACATTGTAGTTTAGTTCTCTATTGAGCCATGGAAGACTCTCAAGTCCATAAGATGAGTTATGCTGGGGATTTTGGTGTGGTTAGTGTGGGTAGAGGGAGGGGTGTCCATGCATTTACACCATTGGTACAGTCAGCTCCTGGGAGTAGAGTGGCTGCTAGTCCTGAGTTTACAAGCACTGGGAGGGGTAGGCTGTTTACTCCATCTGACCAGGGTATCCCACCTCTGTCGCTTGATGTGCCATCGTCCCCAGTCCTCAGTAATAATGGGACACCGAGTCAGCTTAGTGACCTTATTAAGCAGATTGGTTCAGAGATAGGAGAATCTATCAGAGCGAGTTTACTGCAGCCTGGGGCTTCAAGTCTTTCTCCTGCCCATTCCCCTGACCAATCCCAGCAGTTTCCCCTGCCTGAACAATGTGGGTCAACTTTTATTGATGCGTCCAAGCTGAATCTGGTTGTGAAGTCAGAGGTTAGTGCTCCACCTTTCTTCAGGGGTGATGGCTCAGATAAGTACTCTGTCCTGGAGTGGGAGGAGCTAATGGGAGTCTACCTAGAGAAGAGGGGTTACACTGGGTCTGAGAATGTTGGGGAGGTGATGTCTAGGCTCATGGGGAGGGCACGGGATGTGACCAAAGTCTGGATGCGTAACAACCCTGTTGTCACAGATGTTAAGGCAGTGTTCAGTGTTCTCAAGCAACACTTTGGGGATACTGTCTACTCAGGTATGCCATTAGCTGATTTCTATTCAATGAGACCATATGCTAATGAGGGTTCACTAGATTTCTGGATTAGGCTTAACAAAGCTGCAGAGGCAGCTGAACAGTACCTTGTAAGTGAGGGTAGAACCTTGCCCAATCAGTGCTCAGAGTTGGCAGTCATGTTTGTACGCAACTGTCCTGATAAAGAGTTGGCCCAAGTGTTCAAATGCAAACCCCTTCGTGACTGGACAGCCAGTGAGGTACAGGAGCGTTTGGATGAACTGTTAAGGGAGCGTAAAGCATGTAGAACACAACTTTCACAGCAGGTGGCTGCTGTCTTCGACTCCCCCCAGGAGGAAGTGGATCCTGAGAGCAGACCTAATGTGTCATCTTTTTCTCGATGTGGCCGTGAACCAGAACAGGCCCAATCTGTATCTGAGGGTGGGACATTAGAGAAAGTTTTGAGTATGCTAGAGAAGGCTCTTGTCAGCAATACTCAGTCTGTGAACAGAGGGCCCCGTAAACAGTTCCCCAAACGTGAGCGTGAGTGCGCTGTCTGTGGAAGCACTAATCACTGGACCAAAGCTCACTGTCAGATGCACCAGCTGTGTTTCAAGTGCTTCTCTCCTGGCCACATGAGCTTTGACTGTAGTGAGACTGGGAAGCGAAAGAGCCCTGTATGTGGACAGACTGGCAGGTCTCAGGAAAACTAGAAAGCCTCCATTCTGAGGAGGGCGATGTGAGGCAGTCTAATTTTTCCTCCACTGATGATGATATCCAATCTGTTTATTCTTATTTTTGTGAGTCAGTACCCAAGAACAACACAGTAATTTTTCAGAACACAATGAGAATTTCTCAGAATGACAGTTTGTTTTACACCACCGTGCTAGTACAGGATAAAGTTGAGCTGAAGGGGATGTTAGATAGTGGGTCCATGGCTACTACTCTGCGCGCAGATATTGTACCTCGGTTGAGGGAGGCAGGAGTGGTAGAGGGGAACTTTCTAGCTCCTTCAGACATCATACTGGTGGGTTGTGGTGGGACGCAAACTAGCCCAGTGGGCATGTGTGACTTGAAACTACAGCTTTATGGCTTCAGTTATGTAGTCCCAGTGCTTATTGTAGATGGGCAGGTTGATGAACTCATTGTTGGCACTAACGTGTTGAAGTCTCTGATTAGGCAGTTCAAATCAAATGACAGGTACTGGCGGGTGGTGGGTACGCCAGGTCCCTCTGGCCAGTGTGAGGACAGCCAGTTCCTGCGTCTCCTATCAAATCTGGAGAGACGGAGAGGAGACTCCATCCCAGATAAAGTGGGCACCATTAAGTTGAAGAGGGCAGTAACGCTCCAAACCATGAGTGAGCATCTGGTGTGGGGCCGCTTACCCCCAAAGACAAAACTCTCTGTGGGCAGTACTGTTGTTGTCGAGCCCAGCACGTCTCGTTGTGTGAATCGACACATACTAGTAGGGAGAGTAGTTACGCCTCTGTGGGGGGATGGATGGCTCCCTGTGAAGATTGTGAATCCAACAACTTCGCCAGTTACCCTGAGACGAAATGCTAAAGTGGCAGATGTGTACCCTTGTATTGCATTGGAGGATTTTGATGATGTCAAGCAGCAAGCTGCTTACCAGAACGTGGCAAAAGTACAATGTGACAGCTCACATGGCAGTCTTACAGCCAAGAGTTCAGTTGGTGGCAGTGTAGTTAATGGCAACAGGACACTGAGCAATCTTGGACTTCAAGGCCTGTCTGTTGAGGAGTGTCCAGTCTCACAGTTCTGGAAAGACAAACTTGTCGGTTTAATTGAGAAGTATGACACGGTGTTCTCTAGACATAGCCTGGATTGTGGAGAGGCAAAAGAGTTCTGCCATCGCATACGGCTGACTGATGACCGCCCATTTCGATTACCTTATCGTAGGCTTTCTCCAGCTGATTACCAAAAACTCAGGGAAACACTGGATGATATGGAGGAAAAGGAAATCGTCAGAAAATCCAGCAGCGAGTATGCCTCACCATTGGTGCTGGTATGGAAAAAGAATGGGGACTTGCGTCTATGTACTGACTTTAGGTGGTTAAACGCCCGCACAGTGAAGGATGCTCATCCCCTGCCTCATCAGGCTGATGTACTGGCGGCGCTGGGAGGTAATGCCTTCTTCAGCACAATGGACTTGACATCTGGGTACTACAATGTGCCACTGCATGAAGAGGATAAGAAATACACTGCCTTTTCCTCTCCTTTAGGTCTGCACGAGTACAATCGTTTGCCTCAGGGCCTTTGCAACAGCCCAGCTACTTTTATGAGAATGATGCTGACCATCTTTGGGGACCAAAACTTTCTAAGTCTCCTTTGCTATTTGGATGATCTGATGGTTTTTGCTAAGACGGAGGAAGAGAGTCTGCAGAGACTTGAGATGGTTTTCCAGCGGTTGCAGGAGCACAATCTTAAACTGTCTCCGTCTAAGTGCAAGTTTTTGAGGAGGTCTGTTAAGTTTTTGGGCCACATCATTTCTCAGGAGGGCGTAGCCACTGATCCTGCTAAGGTTCAAACCATTTTGAATGTGACTGAGAGTGAGATGATGGAAGCTGATGGTGTCACTCCGTCTCCTAGCAAAATCCGTTCTTTCCTTGGTATGGTAGTATACTATCAACACTACATTGAGAATTGTTCCATGGTTGCTAGGCCATTGTTTCAGCTGACTACAGGTCAGAAGAAGCCTAGGAGAGGCAAGGGCAGAAAGAGGCCTGGTCCCTCTCGCAGGCTCACTGCTGCAGACTGGACTGCCGAATGTCAACTCGCTTTTGAAGCTTTGAAAGCAGCACTAGTTGACCAGGCACTGCTGGCTCATCCAGATTTTTCTCAGCCATTTTTGCTTTCTGTTGATGCATCTACTAGTGGTTTGGGAGCTGTACTATCCCAAGTGCAAGATGGGAAGGCCATAGCCAGGCCAATAGCTTTTGCTAGTAAATCTCTTAATCATGCACAATCCAAGTATCCTGCTCACCGGCTGGAATTTCTAGCCATGAAATGGGCCATTCATGATAAGTTCAGCCATTGGCTGCGAGGGCATAAGTTTACGGTGTGGACCGACAACAATCCACTCAAATATATTCTTACAAAGCCGAGACTTGATGCATGTGAGCAGAGATGGGTTGCAAAGCTGGCACCTTTTGATTTTGATATCCAGTACATACCAGGGCCCAAGAATGTCGTTGCTGATGCTTTGAGCAGAGAGCCATTTGTCCGCTCCAAAGTTCTGCACCGACTGACAAGAATTCCATATGATGTCCTGCTGGAGGAAGCCAGAGGTCTTCGACTGGATGATGTACAAGACATGTTCCGTCTCTCCTGTGAGCAGCCCTAGGCTGGCTGTGGAACGTCTATGGCTCCTGGGAGTGAGTTGAGTAGAGCTGGAGACGATGTCAGTGGGTTGGTTTCCTGTGAAGAGGTGTCTGCTGTCCTCCATGCCCATCGCCGATGGGATGATGGTGCCACAGTGAGGGCCGTCTCACATGTGCAGCACCTTGAGAAGTTGATGTCCATGGGTCAGAGCCCTTTACCTGTCCTTACACACAAGGAGCTGTATGATAACCAGTCACTGGATCCTATCATCAGCAGAGTCATGTTCTTTGTAGATAGAGGCCGGCGCCCATCTAGGAGAGAGCGAGTCTTTGAAGCTAAAGAAACAGTTTATACTCTAAGACAGTGGGGGAAACTCACCACGCGGTTAGGGATTCTGTATCGTGTCTCAAAACACCCAGTGAGTAAGAAGAAAATATTCCAGTAGGTCGTACCTGTGTCTTTGAGAGGCCTTGTGTTGAAGGGAGTTCATGATGATGCTGGTCATCAGGGTCAGCAGCGCACATTGTGGCTCACGAGACAGCGGTTTTACTGGGAATCTATGGAGAAGGATGTCAAGGGTTACGTGGCCCACTGTAAGAGATGTGTGTTGAGTAAAGCACCTGAGCCTGAAGCAAGAGCTCCACTTGTCTCCATTGTGACAACGGCACCTTTAGAACTTGTGTGTATTGATTTCTGGACTGCAGAAGATTCAAACAACAAGTCTATTGATGTGTTAGTAGTGACTGATCACTTTACTAAGCTGGCCTGTGCGTATCCATGTCCAAACCAGTCTGCTAAGACTGTTGCTCGTGTTCTCTGGAATAATTTATTCTGCATTTATGGGTTCGCTGATTGCATCCATTCTGACAGGGGAGCTAACTTTGAGAGTTTACTTATTGCAGAATTACTTCAGTTATCTGGTGTTGAAAAGTCCCACACCACACCTTATCATCCCATGGGTAACGGCCAAGCAGAACGTCTGAATCGCACACTGGGTGGGATGATTAGAGCTCTGCCAGCTAGGTCTAAGGCTAAATGGCCCCAGATGTTGAACACATTGACATTCTCCTATAACTGCACTGTTCATGAGACTACTGGGTTTCCACCCTTCTTCTTGATGTTCGGACGCACCCCTAGGTTGCCGGTAGATGTTATGTTTGAAAGTGTGCTGTTGGATGGGGACACAGTAGATGTGGATAAATATGTCCAGTCTCTGGGTGAGGATCTGAGAGAGGCCATGACATTGGCCCAGCAGCATGCCAGTAAGCAACAAAAGAGACAAGCCGAGGTCTACAACAGACGGTCTAAGGGTCACTCGGTGCAGAAGGGAGATAGAGTTCTACTTGCTAACAAGGGGGAGAGGGGCAAGAAGAAACTGGCTGATCGCTGGGAGAGTGTGGTGTACATAGTGGTTGCAAAGAACAGCTCACTGAACACATATCGGATCCAACACCCTACCACTGGACGCATCAAAACTGTGCATAGGAGCCTGATTATGCCAGTCAACTTTCTGCCTTTACCTTCGTGGGAGGAACCTGAGGGTCACGGATCTCTATCGAGTGGTGACGTGATCTCTGAGATGTCTGCAAAGTCCAGCCAAATGGATGGGAGTGACGCCAGGACTGTCCACTGGGTAGCAGGCCTTCCTGAGTCTTCTGGGAGGATACTCCAAGAGGAGGGTGAAGTTCCAGCGGATTGAAGTGAGGTGGAACAACCGTATGAAGTCCCCTTAAGTGAGGTGTGCTCAGCAGAAGTGGACCAGAGAGATATCCCCGAAGCCTACAAGAGTTCTGATTGCGAAACTCCATTCAGTGTGGATGATGTTACCTTGGTTGAAGATGCTTCGTCAGTGTGGTCTGTGACAATCTACCAGGATTCTGATCAGTCGTCTGACACTAATAGTGTTGAGTCGGTAACTGAAAGTGTGCTGGCTCCGGAGATGCGGATCTGTAGTACTCCCCATCCTGAGGTTAGACCTCTGAGCAGGGTTAGTGCTGTCTGTGACATTCCTGCTAGGTTTGTGGGTGAGGGTGTTCGGACTAGACTAGGTAGACTTATTAAGCCAGTGGATAGGCTAATCCAAACTATGTCTACACAGGAAATGAAACAGTTCTTGGTTTCTCAGTGACGGTAGGATATTGCCTACCTTTTCTTTTTTATGTATATATATATATATATATATATATATATATAATGTAGGAATCTAAGCATGTCTTAGAATGATTTGTGGGTTTGTCTAATATATTTGACAATTCATGTAACTTTGTGTGTAGTCCATCGGCATAAAATGTATATGGCATTTTTCGTATACGGTTGAATAAGGGATTAGCTACCCCTTATTTTTCCTAATCCTTCGCGGGATAGCTTTTCAGCTGATCGACCATTTGTGGGTCTAGAATTAAGGGACTACACTGGGTTACTCTGTCGCCCTGTGGGTGTGATTTTTTTTTTTTCTTCTTTGCTTTGTTACCTTCGAGGTAATGTGTTTTTGTTTTGTGCCTATAATCTAGTGTAAAACAGTGGGGGTGAATGTAGCAGTGTGATGTTGTTCCCCTAGATTATGCACCAAATTGCACACAAGGACCAATTCAAATAGGCCAGGTCAAGAGGGGATGTTAATAATTTGATAATAATAATAATAATTCAGTGTAATTTTTTATTTAATTACAGCTGCATAGCTAATGTTTTTATTTGGTGTACAAACACTTTTTCATACCAATATTGTACATACATGTGATTGTAAAAGTTTTGTATATTTTGGTTTGGCCCATCGCGGGTTATCTGTATCTTCATACCCCTTTATCGTTCTCTTTTGCTTGACCTTCGGCTAGCAAGGTATGTTGTCCTTGGCTCCGAAACTGTTTAATATACAACTGTCATAAGGTTATACAATGTACTGTTTTGCAACCATAAGTTTGTTATAGTGTGGACAGTGTAGGAATTTATGTTAACAAGTTTCACAGAGTTCACTGACTGGGGTATCTGTTGTAACTTGTGAGTACTTGTGACAGTGGTTGAGTGAGTGTCCATGTGCTCGCGCAGGTGCCCGAGAGCTGTGACT
This sequence comes from Salvelinus namaycush, assembly GCF_016432855.1. NCBI lineage: Eukaryota > Metazoa > Chordata > Actinopteri > Salmoniformes > Salmonidae > Salvelinus > Salvelinus namaycush. The sequence goes on along the minus strand of NC_052343.1, from coordinate 10,041,304 downwards.
GCGCCAAGGGTAACGTGTGTGTTGTCTCTTCGTGTGCTGGTATGTCTTTTATTTTGTCAGAATTAAGTTCTGTATAGTTTTACTTGTATGGTGTGCTGTTGTGCAGCGAGTGTGTGCACGCAGCACCTGTTAATTCCTTTTGGCGCTCTTTTGCTTGACCTTCGGCTAGCAAGGTGCCCGAGAGCTGTGACTGCGCCAAGGGTAACATGTGTGTTGTCTCTTCGTGTGCAGGGCAAATAAAAAGATTTCAACGAGCAGACCGTCAAGTGTGGCAGCGTCCTAATTAAAATGACACAACGCAGAACGAACCACGCTACAAACTGGTGCCGCGACCTGCCGACTGGTTAGCTCAAGCTGACCACCGGAGCTGTGCATGTGGAGGAGATGCACGACCCGCGCATGCGCATTTGTTGATGGTTTGCTATAAGTGAATGTATACTGTAAATAGTGAAGGTGAATGTAGCATATTCACTAGATAATTGTATTGGTGTTTATTTGCATGTTTTGAGGGAATTTGTTTATTGCATTTTTTTTTGTATTTGTATGCAGTAAATTACATTGTAGTTTAGTTCTCTATTGAGCCATGGAAGACTCTCAAGTCCATAAGATGAGTTATGCTGGGGATTTTGGTGTGGTTAGTGTGGGTAGAGGGAGGGGTGTCCATGCATTTACACCATTGGTACAGTCAGCTCCTGGGAGTAGAGTGGCTGCTAGTCCTGAGTTTACAAGCACTGGGAGGGGTAGGCTGTTTACTCCATCTGACCAGGGTATCCCACCTCTGTCGCTTGATGTGCCATCGTCCCCAGTCCTCAGTAATAATGGGACACCGAGTCAGCTTAGTGACCTTATTAAGCAGATTGGTTCAGAGATAGGAGAATCTATCAGAGCGAGTTTACTGCAGCCTGGGGCTTCAAGTCTTTCTCCTGCCCATTCCCCTGACCAATCCCAGCAGTTTCCCCTGCCTGAACAATGTGGGTCAACTTTTATTGATGCGTCCAAGCTGAATCTGGTTGTGAAGTCAGAGGTTAGTGCTCCACCTTTCTTCAGGGGTGATGGCTCAGATAAGTACTCTGTCCTGGAGTGGGAGGAGCTAATGGGAGTCTACCTAGAGAAGAGGGGTTACACTGGGTCTGAGAATGTTGGGGAGGTGATGTCTAGGCTCATGGGGAGGGCACGGGATGTGACCAAAGTCTGGATGCGTAACAACCCTGTTGTCACAGATGTTAAGGCAGTGTTCAGTGTTCTCAAGCAACACTTTGGGGATACTGTCTACTCAGGTATGCCATTAGCTGATTTCTATTCAATGAGACCATATGCTAATGAGGGTTCACTAGATTTCTGGATTAGGCTTAACAAAGCTGCAGAGGCAGCTGAACAGTACCTTGTAAGTGAGGGTAGAACCTTGCCCAATCAGTGCTCAGAGTTGGCAGTCATGTTTGTACGCAACTGTCCTGATAAAGAGTTGGCCCAAGTGTTCAAAATGCAAACCCCTTCGTGACTGGACAGCCAGTGAGGTACAGGAGCGTTTGGATGAACTGTTAAGGGAGCGTAAAGCATGTAGAACACAACTTTCACAGCAGGTGGCTGCTGTCTTCGACTCCCCCCATGAGAAGTGGATCCTGAGAGCAGACCTAATGTGTCATCTTTTTCTCGATGTGGCCGTGAACCAGAACAGCCCAATCTGTATCTGAGGTGGGACATTAGAGAAAGTTTTGAGTATGCTAGAGAAGGCTCTTGTCAGCAATACTCAGTCTGTGAACAGAGGGCCCCGTAAACAGTTCCCCAAACGTGAGCGTGAGTGCGCTGTCTGTGGAAGCACTAATCACTGGACCAAAGCTCACTGTCAGATGCACCAGCTGTGTTTCAAGTGCTTCTCTCCTGGCCACATGAGCTTTGACTGTAGTGAGACTGGGAAGCGAAAGAGCCCTGTATGTGGACAGACTGGCAGGTCTCAGGAAAACTAGAAAGCCTCCATTCTGAGGAGGGCGATGTGAGGCAGTCTAATTTTTCCTCCACTGATGATGATATCCAATCTGTTTATTCTTATTTTTGTGAGTCAGTACCCAAGAACAACACAGTAATTTTTCAGAACACAATGAGAATTTCTCAGAATGACAGTTTGTTTTACACCACCGTGCTAGTACAGTAAAGTTGAGCTGAGGGGATGTTAGATAGTGGGTCCATGGCTACTACTCTGCGCGCAGATATTGTACCTCGGTTGAGGGAGGCAGGAGTGGTAGAGGGGAACTTTCTAGCTCTTCAGACATCATACTGGTGGGTTGTGGTGGGACGCAAACTAGCCCAGTGGGCATGTGTGACTTGAAACTACAGCTTTATGGCTTCAGTTATGTAGTCCCATTGCTTATTGTAGATGGCAGGTTGATGAACTCATTGTTGCACTAACGTGTTGAAGTCTCTGATTAGGCAGTTCAAATCAAATGACAGGTACTGGCGGGTGGTGGTACGCCAGGTCCCTCTGGCCAGTGTGAGACAGCCAGTTCCTGCGTCTCCTATCAAATCTGGAGAGACGGAGAGGAGACTCCATCCCAGATAAAGTGGGCACCATTAAGTTGAAGGGCAGTAACGCTCCAAACCATGAGTGAGCATCTGGTGTGGGGCCGCTTACCCCCAAAGACAAAACTCTCTGTGCAGTACTGTTGTTGTCGAGCCCAGCACGTCTCGTTGTGTGAATCGACACATACTAGTAGGGAGAGTAGTTACGCCTCTGTGGGGGGATGGATGCTCCCTGTGAAGATTGTGAATCCAACAACTTCGCCAGTTACCCTGAGACGAAATGCTAAAGTGCAGATGTGTACCCTTGTATTGCATTGGAGGATTTTGATGATGTCAAGCAGCAAGCTGCTTACCAGAACGTGGCAAAAGTACAATGTGCCAGCTCACATGGCAGTCTTACAGCAAGAGTTCAGTTGGTGGCAGTGTAGTTAATGGCAACAGGACACTGAGCAATCTTGGACTTCAAGGCCTGTCTGTGAGGAGTGTCCAGTCTCACAGTTCTGGAAAGACAAACTTGTCGGTTTAATTGAGAAGTATGACACGGTGTTCTCTAGACATAGCCTGGATTGTGGAGAGGCAAAAGAGTTCTGCCATCGCATACGGCTGACTGATGACCGCCCATTTCGATTACCTTATCGTAGGCTTTCTCCAGCTGATTACCAAAAACTCAGGAAACACTGGATGATATGGAGGAAAAGGAAATCGTCAGAAAATCCAGCAGCGAGTATGCCTCACCATTGGTGCTGGTATGGAAAAAGAATGGGGACTTGCGTCTATGTACTGACTTTAGGTGGTTAAACGCCCGCACAGTGAAGGATGCTCATCCCCTGCCTCATCAGGCTGATGTACTGGCGGCGCTGGGAGGTAATGCCTTCTTCAGCACAATGGACTTGACATCTGGTACTACAATGTGCCACTGCATGAAGAGGATAGAAAATACACTGCCTTTTCCTCTCCTTTAGGTCTGCACGAGTACAATCGTTTGCCTCAGGGCCTTTGCAACAGCCCAGCTACTTTTATGAGAATGATGCTGACCATCTTTGGGACCAAAACTTTCTAAGTCTCCTTTGCTATTTGGATGATCTGATGGTTTTTGCTAAGACGGAGGAAGAGAGTCTGCAGAGACTTGAATGGTTTTCCAGCGGTTGCAGGAGCACAATCTTAAACTGTCTCCGTCTAAGTGCAAGTTTTTGAGGAGGTCTGTTAAGTTTTTGGGCCACATCATTTCTCAGGAGGGCGTAGCCACTGATCCTGCTAAGGTTCAAACCATTTTGAATGTGACTGAGAGTGAGATGATGAAGCTGATGGTGTCACTCCGTCTCCTAGCAAAATCCGTTCTTTCCTTGGTATGGTATTATACTATCAACACTACATTGAGAATTGTTCCATGGTTGCTAGGCCATTGTTTCAGCTGACTACAGGTCAAAGAAGCCTAGGAGAGGCAAGGGCAGAAAGAGGCCTGGTCCCTCTCGCAGGCTCACTGCTGCAGACTGGACTGCCGAATGCAACTCGCTTTTGAAGCTTTGAAAGCAGCACTAGTTGACCAGGCACTGCTGGCTCATCCAGATTTTTCTCAGCCATTTTTGCTTTCTGTTGATGCATCTACTAGTGGTTTGGAGCTGTACTATCCCAAGTGCAAGATGGGAAGCCATAGCCAGGCCAATAGCTTTTGCTAGTAAATCTCTTAATCATGCACAATCCAAGTATCCTGCTCACCGGCTGGAATTTCTAGCCATGAAATGGGCCATTCATGATAAGTTCAGCCATTGGCTGCGAGGGCATAAGTTTACGGTGTGGACCGACAACAATCCACTCAAATATATTCTTACAAGCCGAGACTTGATGCATGTGAGCAGAGATGGGTTGCAAAGCTGGCACCTTTTGATTTTGATATCCAGTACATACCAGGGCCCAAAATGTCGTTGCTGATGCTTTGAGCAGAGAGCCATTTGTCCGCTCCAAAGTTCTGCACCGACTGACAAGAATTCCATATGATGTCCTGCTGGGGAAGCCAGAGGTCTTCGACTGGATGATGTACAAGACATGTTCCGTCTCTCCTGTGAGCAGCCCTAGGCTGGCTGTGGAACGTCTATGGCTCCTGGGAGTGAGTTGAGTAGAGCTGGAGACGATGTCAGTGGGTTGGTTTCCTGTGAAGAGGTGTCTGCTGTCCTCCATGCCCATCGCCGATGGGATGATGGTGCCACAGTGAGGGCCGTCTCACATGTGCAGCACCTTGAGAAGTTGATGTCCATGGGTCAGAGCCCTTTACCTGTCCTTACACACAAGGAGCTGTATGATAACCAGTCACTGGATCCTATCATCAGCAGAGTCATGTTCTTTGTAGATAAGGGCCGGCCCCATCTAGGAGAGAGCGAGTCTTTGAAGCTAAAGAAACAGTTTATACTCTAAGACAGTGGGGGAAACTCACCACGCGGTTAGGGATTCTGTATCGGTGTCTCAAAACACCCAGTGAGTAAGAAGAAAATATTCCAGTAGTCGTACCTGTGTCTTTGAGAGGCCTTGTGTTGAAGGGAGTTCATGATGATGCTGGTCATCAGGGTCACACGCACATTGTGGCTCACGAGACAGCGGTTTTACTGGGAATCTATGGAGAAGGATGTCAAGGGTTACGTGGCCCACTGAAGAGATGTGTGTTGAGTAAAGCACCTGAGCCTGAACAAGAGCTCCACTTGTCTCCATTGTGACAACGGCACCTTTAGAACTTGTGTGTATTGATTTCTGGACTGCAGAGATTCAAACAACAAGTCTATTGATGTGTTAGTAGTGACTGATCACTTTACTAAGCTGGCCTGTGCGTATCCATGTCCAAACCAGTCTGCTAAGACTGTTGCTCGTGTTCTCTGGAATAATTTATTCTGCATTTATGGGTTCGCTGATTGCATCCATTCTGACAGGGGAGCTAACTTTGAGAGTTTACTTATTGCAGAATTACTTCAGTTATCTGGTGTTGAAAAGTCCCACCCACACACCTTATCATCCCATGGGTAACGGCCAAGCAGAACGTCTGAATCGCACACTGGGTGGGATGATTAGAGCTCTGCCAGCTAGGTCTAAGGCTAATGGCCCCAGATGTTTGAACACATTGACATTCTCCTATAACTGCACGTTCATGAGACTACTGGGTTTCCACCCTTCTTCTTGATGTTCGACGCACCCCTAGGTTGCCGTAGATGTTATGTTTGAAAGTGTGCTGTTGGATGGACACAGTAGATGTGGATAATATGTCCAGTCTCTGGGTGAGGATCTGAGAGAGGCCATGACATTGGCCCAGCAGCATGCCAGTAGCAACAAAAGAGACAAGCCGAGGTCTACAACAGACGGTCTAAGGGTCACTCCGGTGCAGAAGGGAGATAGATTTCTACTTGCTAACAAGGGGGAGAGGGGCAAGAAGAAACTGGCTGATCGCTGGGAGAGTGTGGTGTACATAGTGGTTGCAAAGAACAGCTCACTGAACACATATCGGATCCAACACCCTACCACTGGACGCATCAAACTGTGCATAGGAGCCTGATTATGCCAGTCAACTTTCTGCCTTTACCTTCGTGGGAGGAACCTGAGGGTCACGGATCTCTATCGAGTGGTGACGTGATCTCTGAGATGTCTGCAAAGTCCAGCCAAATGGATGGAGTGACGCCAGGACTGTCCACTGGGTAGCAGGCCTTCCTGAGTCTTCTGGGAGGATACTCCAAGAGGAGGTGAAGTTCCAGCGGATTGAAGTGAGGTGGAACAACCGTAGAAGTCCCCTTAAGTGGAGGTGTGCTCAGCAGAAGTGGACCGAGAGATATCCCCGAAGCCTACAAGAGTTCTGATTGCGAAACCCATTCAGTGTGGATGATGTTACCTTGGTTGAAGATGCTTCGTCAGTGTGGTCTGTGACAATCTACCAGATTCTGATCAGTCGTCTGACACTAATAGTGTTTGAGTCGGTAACTGAAAGTGTGCTGGCTCCGGAGATGCGGATCTGTAGTACCCCCCATCCTGAGGTTAGACCTCTGAGCAGGGTTAGTGCTGTCTGTGACATTCCTGCTAGGTTTGTGGGTGAGGTGTTTCGGACTACTAGGTAGACTTATTAAGCCAGTGGATAGCTAATCCAAACTATGTCTACACAGAAATGAAACAGTTCTTGGTTTCTCAGTGACGGTAGGATATTGCCTACCTTTTCTTTTTTATGTATATATATATATATATATATATATATTATAATGTAGGAATCTAAGCATGTCTAGAATGATTTGTGGGTTTGTCTAATATATTTGACAATTCATGTAACTTTGTGTGTAGTCCATCGGCATAAAATGTTATGGCATTTTTCGTATACGTTGAATAAGGGATTAGCTACCCCTTATTTTTCCTAATCTTCGGGATAGCTTTTCAGCTGATCGACCATTTGTGGGTCTAGAATTAAGGGACTACACTGGGTTCTCTGTCGCCCTGTGGGTGTGATTTTTTTTTTTTTCTTCTTTGCTTTGTTACCTTCGAGGTAATGTGTTTTTGTTTTGTGCCTTAATCTAGTGTAAAACAGTGGGGGTGAATGTAGCAGTGTGATGTTGTTCCCCTAGATTATGCACCAATTGCACACAAGGACCAATTCAATAGGCCGGTCAAGAGGGGATGTTAATAATTTGATAATATAATAATAATTCAGTGTAATTTTTTATTTAATTACAGCTGCATAGCTAATGTTTTTATGTACAAACACTTTTTCATACCAATATTGTACATACATGTGATTGTAAAAGTTTTGTATATTTTGGTTTGGCCCATCGCGGGTTATCTGTATCTTCATACCCCTTTATCGTTCTCTTTGCTTGACCTTCGGCTAGCAAGGTATTTTGTCCTTGGCTCCGAAACTGTTTAATATACAACTGTCATAAGGTTATCAATGTACTGTTTTGCAACCATAAGTTTGTTATAGTGGGGACAGTGTAGGAATTTATGTTAACAAGTTTCACAGAGTTCACTGACTGGGGTATCTGTTGTAACTTGTGAGTACTTGTGACATGTGTTGAGTGAGTGTCCATGTGCTCGCGCAGGTGCCGAGAGCTGTGACTGCGCCAAGGGTAACGTGTGTGTTGTCTCTTCGTGTGCTGGTATGTCTTTTATTTTGTCAGAATTAAGTTCTGTATAGTTTTACTTGTATGGTGTGCTGTTGTGCAGCGAGTGTGTGCACGCAGCACCTGTTAATTCCTTTTGGCGCTCTTTTGCTTGACCTTCGGCTAGCAAGGTGCCCGAGAGCTGTGACTGCGCCAAGGGTAACATGTGTGTTGTCTCTTCGTGTGCAGGGCAAATAAAAGATTTCAACGAGCAGACCGTCAAGTTGTGGCAGCGTCCTAATTAAATGACACAACGCAGAACGAACCACGCTACAAACTGGTGCCGCGACCTGCCGACTGGTTAGCTCAAGCTGACCACCGGAGCTGTGCATGTGGAGGAGATGCACGACCCGCGCATGCGCATTTGTTGATGGTTTGCTATAAGTGAATGTTACTGTAAATAGTGAAGGTGAATGTAGCATATCACTAGATAATTGTATTGGTGTTTATTTGCATGTTTTGAGGAATTTGTTTATTGCATTTTTTTTGTATTTGTATGCAGTAAATTACATTGTATTTAGTTCTCTATTGAGCCATGGAAGACTCTCAAGTCCATAAGATGAGTTATGCTGGGGATTTTGGTGTGGTTAGTGTGGGTAGAGGGAGGGGTGTCCATGCATTTACACCATTGGTACAGTCAGCTCCTGGAGTAGAGTGGCTGCTAGTCCTGAGTTTCAAGCACTGGGAGGGGTAGGCTGTTTACTCCATCTGACCAGGGTATCCCACCTCTGTCGCTTGATGTGCCATCGTCCCCAGTCCTCAGTAAATATGGGACACCGAGTCAGCTTAGTGACCTTATTAAGCAGATTGGTTCAGAGATAGGAGAATCTATCAGAGCGAGTTTACTGCAGCCTGGGGCTTCAAGTCTTTCTCCTGCCCATTCCCCTGACCAATCCCAGCAGTTTCCCCTGCCTGAACAATGTGGGTCAACTTTTATTGATGCGTCCAAGCTGAATCTGGTTGTGAAGTCAGAGGTTAGTGCTCCACCTTTCTTCAGGGGTGATGGCTCAGATAAGTACTCTGTCCTGGAGTGGGAGGAGCTAATGGGAGTCTACCTAGAGAAGAGGGGTTACACTGGGTCTGAGAATGTTGGGGAGGTGATGTCTAGGCTCATGGGGAGGGCACGGGATGTGACCAAAGTCTGGATGCGTAACAACCCTGTTGTCACAGATGTTAAGGCAGTGTTCAGTGTTCTCAAGCAACACTTTGGGGATACTGCTACTCAGGTATGCCATTAGCTGATTCTATTCAATGAGACCATATGCTAATGAGGGTTCACTAGTTTCTGGATTAGGCTTAACAAAGCTGCAGAGGCACTGAACAGTACCTTGTAAGTGAGGGTAGAACCTTGCCCAATCAGTGCTCAGAGTTGGCAGTCATGTTTGTACGCAACTTTCCTGATAAAGAGTTGGCCCAAGTGTTCAAATGCAAACCCCTTCGTGACTGGACAGCCAGTGAGGTACAGGAGCGTTTTGATGAACTGTTAAGGGAGCGTAAAGCATGTAGAACACAACTTTCACAGCAGGTGGCTGCTGTCTTCGACTCCCCCCAGGAGGGTGGATCCTGAGAGCAGACCTAATGTGTCATCTTTTTCTCGATGTGGCCGTGAACCGAACAGGCCCAATCTGTATCTGAGGGTGGGACATTAGAAAAGTTTTGAGTATGCTAGAGAAGGCTCTTGTCAGCAATACTCAGTCTGTGAACAGAGGGCCCCGTAAACAGTTCCCAAAACGTGAGCGTGAGTGCGCTGTCTGTGGAGCACTAATCACTGGACCAAAGCTCACTGTCAGATGCACCACGTGTGTTTCAAGTGCTTCTCTCCTGGCCACATGGCTTTGACTGTAGTGAGACTGGGAAGCGAAAGAGCCCTGTATGTGGACAGACTGGCAGGTCTCAGGAAAACTAGAAAGCCTCCATTCTGAGGAGGGCGATGTGAGGCAGTCTAATTTTTCCTCCACTGATGATGATATCCAATCTGTTTATTCTTATTTTTGTGAGTCAGTACCCAAGAACAACACAGTAATTTTTCAGAACACAATGAGAATTTCTCAGAATGACAGTTTGTTTTACACCACCGTGCTAGTACAGGATAAAGTTGAGCTGAAGGGGATGTTAGATAGTGGGTCCATGGCTACTACTCTGCGCGCAGATATTGTACCTCGGTTGAGGGAGGCAGGAGTGGTAGAGGGGAACTTTCTAGCTCCTTCGACATCATACTGGTGGGTTGTGGTGGGACGCAAACTAGCCCATGGGCATGTTTGACTTGAAACTACAGCTTTATGGCTTCAGTTATGTAGTCCCAGTGCTTATTGTAGATGGGCAGGTTGATGAACTCATTGTTGGCACTAACGTGTTGAAGTCTCTGATTAGGCAGTTCAAATCAAATGACAGGTACTGGCGGGTGGTGGGTACGCCAGGTCCCTCTGGCCAGTGTGAGGACAGCCAGTTTCTGCGTCTCCTATCAAATCTGGAGAGACGGAGAGGAGACTCCATCCCAGATAAAGTGGCACCATTAAGTTGAAGAGGGCAGTAACGCTCCAACCATGAGTGAGCATCTGGTGTGGGGCCGCTTACCCCAAAGACAAAACTCTCTGTGGGCAGTACTGTTGTTGTCGAGCCCAGCACGTCTCGTTGTGTGAATCGACACATACTAGTAGGGAGAGTAGTTACGCCTCTGTGGGGGGATGGATGGTCCCTGTGAAGATTGTGAATCCAACAACTTCGCCAGTTCCCTGAGACAAATGCTAAAGTGGCAGATTGTGTACCCTTGTATTGCTTGGAGGATTTTGATGATGTCAAGCAGCAAGCTGCTTACCAGAACGTGGCAAAAGTACAATGTGACAGCTCACATGGCAGTCTTACAGCCAAGAGTTCAGTTGGTGGCAGTGTAGTTATGGCAACAGGACACTGAGCAATCTTGGACTTCAGGCCTGTCTGTTGAGGAGTGTCCAGTCTCACAGTTCTGGAAAGACAAACTTGTCGGTTTAATTGAGAAGTATGACACGGTGTTCTCTAGACATAGCCTGGATTGTGGAGAGGCAAAAGAGTTCTGCCATCGCATACGGCTGACTGATGACCGCCCATTTCGATTACCTTATCGTAGGCTTTCTCCAGCTGATTACCAAAAACTCAGGGAAACACTGGATATATGGAGGAAAAGGAAATCGTCAGAAAATCCAGCAGCGAGTATGCCTCACCATTGGTGCTGGTATGGAAAAAGAATGGGGACTTGCGTCTATGTACTGACTTTAGGTGGTTAAACGCCCGCACAGTGAAGGATGCTCATCCCCTGCCTCATCAGGCTGATGTACTGGCGGCGCTGGGAGTAATGCCTTCTTCAGCACAATGGACTTGACATCTGGGTACTACAATGTGCCACTGATGAAGAGGATAAGAAATACACTGCCTTTTCCTCTCCTTTAGGTCTGCACGAGTACAATCGTTTGCCTCAGGGCTTTGCAACAGCCCAGCTACTTTTATGAGAATGATGCTGACCATCTTTGGGGACCAAAACTTTCTAAGTCTCCTTTGCTATTTGGATGATCTGATGGTTTTTGCTAAGACGGAGGAAGAGAGCTGCAGAGACTTGAGATGGTTTTCCACGGTTGCAGGACACAATCTTAAACTGTCTCCGTCTAAGTGCAAGTTTTTGAGGAGGTCTGTTAAGTTTTTGGCCACATCATTCTCAGGAGGGCGTAGCCACTGATCTGCTAAGGTTCAAACCATTTTGAATGTGACTGAGAGTGAGATGATGGAAGCTGATGGTGTCACTCCGTCTCCTACAAAATCCGTTCTTTCCTTGGTATGGTAGTATCTATCAACACTACATTGAGAATTGTTCCATGGTTGCTAGGCCATTGTTTCAGCTGACTACAGGTCAGAAGAAGCCTAGGAGAGGCAAGGGCAGAAAGAGGCCTGGTCCCTCTCGCAGGCTCACTGCTGCAGACTGGACTGCCGAATGTCAACTCGCTTTTGAAGCTTTGAAAGCAGCACTAGTTGACCAGGCACTGCTGGCTCATCCAGATTTTTCTCAGCCATTTTTGCTTTCTGTTGATGCATCTACTAGTGGTTTGGGAGCTGTACTATCCCAAGTGCAAGATGGGAAGGCCTAGCCACCAATGCTTTTGCTAGTAAATCTCTTATCATGCACAATCCAGTATCCTGCTCACCGGCTGGAATTTCTAGCCATGAAAGGGCCATTCATGATAAGTTCAGCCATTGGCTGCGAGGGCATAAGTTTACGGTGTGGACCGACAACAATCCACTCAAATATATTCTTACAAAGCCGAGACTTGATGCATGTGACAGAGATGGGTTGCAAAGCTGGCACCTTTTGATTTTGATATCCAGTACATACCAGGGCCCAGAATGTCGTTGCTGATGCTTTGAGCAGAGAGCCATTTGTCCGCTCCAAGTTCTGCACCGACTGACAAGAATTCCATATGATGCCTGCTGGAGGAAGCCAGAGGTCTTCGACTGGATGATGTACAAGACATGTTCCGTCTCTCCTGTGAGCCGCCTAGCTGGCTGTGGAACGTCTATGGCTCCTGGGAGTGAGTTGAGTAGAGCTGGAGACGATGTCAGTGGGTTGGTTTCCGTGAAGAGGTGTCTGCTGTCCTCCATGCCCATCGCCGATGGGATGATGGTGCCACATGAGGGCCGTCTCACATGTGCAGCACCTTGAAAGTTGTGTCCATGGGTCAGAGCCCTTTACCTGTCCTTACACACAAGGAGCTTGTATGATAACCAGTCACTGGATCCTATCATCGCAGAGTCATGTTCTTTGTAGATAGAGGCGCGCCCATCTAGGAGAGAGCGAGTCTTTGAAGCTAAAGAAACAGTTTATACTCTAAGACAGTGGGGGAAACTCACCACGCGGTTAGGGATTCTGTATCGTGTCTCAAAACACCCAGTGAGTAAGAAGAAAATATTCCAGTAGGTCGTACCTGTGTCTTTGAGAGGCCTTGTGTTGAAGGGAGTTCATGATGATGCTGGTCATCAGGGTCAGCACGCACATTGTGGCTCACGAGACAGCGGTTTTACTGGGAATCTATGGAGAAGGATGTCAAGGGTTACGTGGCCCACTGTAAGAGATGTGTGTTGAGTAAAGCACCTGAGCCTGAAGCAAGAGCTCCACTTGTCTCCATTGTGACAACGGCACCTTTAGAACTTGTGTGTATTGATTTCTGGACTGCAGAAGATTCAAACAACAAGTCTATTGATGTGTTAGTAGTGACTGATCACTTTACTAAGCTGGCCTTTGCGTATCCATGTCCAAACCAGTCTGCTAAGACTGTTGCTCGTGTTCTCTGGAATAATTTATTCTGCATTTATGGGTTCGCTGATTGCATCCATTCTGACAGGGGAGCTAACTTTGAGAGTTTACTTTATTGCAGAATTACTTCAGTTATCTGGTGTTAAAAGTCCCACACCACACCTTATCATCCCATGGGTAACGGCCAAGCAGAACGTCTGAATCGCACACTGGGTGGGATGATTAGAGCTCTGCCAGCTAGGTCTAAGGCTAATGGCCCCAGATGTTGAACACATTGACATTCTCCTATAACTGCACTGTTCATGAGACTACTGGGTTTCCCACCTTCTTCTTGATGTTCGGACGCACCCCTAGGTTGCCGGTAGATGTTATGTTTGAAAGTGTGCTGTTGGATGGGGACACAGTAGATGTGGATAAATATGTCCAGTCTCTGGGTGAGGATCTGAGAGAGGCCATGACATTGGCCCAGCAGCATGCCAGTAAGCAACAAAAGAGACAAGCCGAGGTCTACAACAGACGGTCTAAGGGTCACTCGGTGCAGAAGGGAGATAGAGTTCTACTTGCTAACAAGGGGGAGAGGGGCAAGAAGAAACTGGCTGATCGCTGGGAGAGTGTGGTGTACATAGTGGTTGCAAAGAACAGCTCACTGAACACATATCGGATCCAACACCCTACCACTGGACGCATCAAAACTGTGCATAGGAGCCTGATTATGCCAGTCAACTTTCTGCCTTTACCTTCGTGGGAGGAACCTGAGGGTCACGGATCTCTATCGAGTGGTGACGTGATCTCTGAGATGTCTGCAAAGTCCAGCCAAATGGATGGGAGTGACGCCAGGACTGTCCACTGGGTAGCAGGCCTTCCTGAGTCTTCTGGGAGGATACTCCAAGAGGAGGGTGAAGTTCCAGCGGATTGAAGTGAGGTGGAACAACCGTATGAAGTCCCCTTAAGTGAGGTGTGCTCAGCAGAAGTGGACCAGAGAGATATCCCCGAAGCCTACAAGAGTTCTGATTGCGAAACTCCATTCAGTGTGGATGATGTTACCTTGGTTGAAGATGCTTCGTCAGTGTGGTCTGTGACAATCTACCAGGATTCTGATCAGTCGTCTGACACTAATAGTGTTGAGTCGGTAACTAAAGTGTGCTGGCTCCGGAGATGCGGATCTGTAGTACTCCCCATCCTGAGGTTAGACCTCTGAGCAGGGTTAGTGCTGTCTGTGACATTCCTGCTAGGTTGTGGGTGAGGGTGTTCGGACTAACTAGGTAGACTTATTAAGCCAGTGGATAGGCTAATCCAAACTATGTCTACACAGGAAATGAAACAGTTCTTGGTTTCTCAGTGACGGTAGGATATTGCCTACCTTTTCTTTATGTATATATTATATATATATATATATTATATAATGTAGGAATCTAAGCATGTCTTAGAATGATTTGTGGGTTTGTCTAATATATTTGACAATTCATGTAACTTTGTGTGTAGTCCATCGGCATAAAATGTATATGGCATTTTTCGTATACGGTTGAATAAGGGATTAGCTACCCCTTATTTTTCCTAATCCTTCGCGGGATAGCTTTTCAGCTGATCGACCATTTGTGGGTCTAGAATTAAGGGACTACACTGGGTTACTCTGTCGCCCTGTGGGTGTGATTTTTTTTTTTTTCTTTCTTTGCTTTGTTACCTTCGAGGTAAGTGTTTTTTTGTTTTGTGCCTATAATCTAGTGTAAAACAGTGGGGGTGAATGTACAGTGTGATGTTGTTCCCCTAGATTATGCACCAAATTGCACACAAGGACCAATTCAATAGGCCAGGTCAAGAGGGGATGTTAATAATTTGATAATAATAATAATAATTCATGTAATTTTTTATTTAATTACAGCTGCATAGCTAATGTTTTTATTTGGTGTACAAACACTTTTTCATACCAATATTGTACATACATTGATTGTAAAAGTTTTGTATATTTTGGTTTGGCCCATCGCGGGTTATCTGTATCTCATACCCCTTATCGTTCTCTTTTGCTTGACCTTCGGCTAGCAAGGTATTTGTCCTTGGCTCCGAAACTGTTTAATATACAACTGTCATAAGGTTATACAATGTACTGTTTTGCAACCATAAGTTTGTTATAGTGTGGACAGTGTAGGAATTATGTTAACAAGTTTCACAGAGTTCACTGACTGGGGTATCTGTTGTAACTTGTGAGTACTTGTGACAGTGGTTGAGTGAGTGTCCATGTGCTCGCGCAGGTGCCCGAGAGCTGTGACTGCGCCAAGGGTAACTGTGTGTGTTGTCTCTTCGTGTGCGGTATGTCTTTTATTTTGTCAGAATTAAGTTCTGTATAGTTTTACTTGTATGGTGTGCTGTTGTGCACGAGTGTGTGCACGCAGCACCTGTTATTCCTTTTGGCGCTCTTTTGCTTGACCTTCGGCTAGCAAGGTGCCCGAGAGCTGTGACTGCGCCAAGGGTAACATGTGTGTTGTCTCTTCGTGTGCAGGGCAAATAAAAAGATTTCAACGAGCAGACGTCAAGTGTGGCAGCGTCCTAATTAAAATACACAACGCAGAACGAACCACGCTACACTTACTCACCTTAGGTTTCCTTCATAACAGTGCAATACAATGTTTTATTGTTGTTGATATTATATTCATACAGTATATACATTTGTCTACCGTAGTAAGAAAATGCGTAAATGTATTGTTACATAGTAAGTTTTCACTGGACATTAGAATTATTCCATTAGATTATCCCCCGTCCCAAATACAGTCTTTCGCCTTTTCAGAAACATGTCAGACTTTTACATTGAAGATGGATGGGGTGTGGCCCACGCTCTGGAAAAGCAGAGTCAAATCAACTCCCAACTATTTCACATCTCTCAATAACCTTCTTACGACTTGTTGTTAAACATCCATCCTCAAACTTGACTATCCTCCCTCTTTCGGTCACACCTCCTTTTGCTCCCAAGTCTCCACTTCCCCATTCCTTTCCTCATAGCGGCGGATTCGCACATTTCCCGTCGTGGGGAGTGAGAATGGGAGACCCCTCGATGCCTCTTTGTAGAGAAGCTGTTTCATGACATCTTGACTGGGTTAGTTATGCCTGATGGAACCAGAGCAGTAACCTGGTCTACCTTTGAAAGGGGAGATGGTGAGTTCTTGACCTCAGGCGTTGGTAAGGCTGCACGCTCCCATCTCGATGGAGAAGCCGCTTGCACAGGAGCTCGCACTAGCGTCTTGACCTCAGGCATTGGTAAAGCATTGCGCTCAAATCTCGATGGATGGTGAACGCTGTACAGGAGCTTGAGGACGTAGCAATGTGTTTTTTCTGAGTGTGAGGAAAGGGTGTCAGAGAGGTCCTCTTTTTGCCCCCGGTGTTGCCCGCACCGCCATCTACCCCTGCCCTTTGTATCTCCGGCATGATTCCGGCCATGGTGGCCCGCACTGTGGGTCTCTCTGCACCATCCTCCGACAGCGTTACAGTACTGCTGACCTTGGAGACTGAGGGTCTCCTGGATCTTATTTGGCCAGACGCTGGGGTGTGCAGCCTGACTCTGGCACAGAGTTCAGCAATTGATTTTACCCATAGCCCACACGTCCGAACGCTGGTCTCGTTGGCCCCGCCTCTGGCAGATCTCAGGGGAGAGTAGGCCTCGTTGCCCAAATCCATAGCAGAATTAGGCCATTGCAGAAGAATTTGGCCAGTCCCATATCAATGATCACAGACTGTGAGTGTCATGCTCTACCTGGAAGAGATAATTTGAGAGGGGTTGAGAATATTGTTTTATTTCTAGTCTATTAATTTACAGTGATAATGTGATAGTGAAAACAACAGATGGACAACTGCTTCTAAAGTCTTGCATCATTAATGAAGAACATCAGAATAACAAAACAACTTTATTGCCTTTCTCACCATGAAGTTTTGTAAGGCTTGAGGTCCTGATGGACAATATCTTTGCTGTGTATATAAAGGTTCCTTCACACATGCCTGTGATGATGGTGGCCTTTATAGACGGAGTCAACTGTGGGGGAAGAAAGGCTTTGATTATCACTATGAGCTAACTTGCACATAGAAATGTATTTTTTTTTTTTTTCATTTAAAGTTTTATAAGTTTTCTTGTTTTTCAATCAACCAAGAAACACATTCCACACTCACAGATGTGGCAGACTATAAAATATAATAATAATAATATAAATAAATAAACTAATATAAATAATAGAAATAATAACAATAATAATAAAATGAAAAAAAAAAACACAAAAAATATATATATAATATAATAAACAAATAAATAAAGATAATTATTAAAAAATAAAAAATAAAAATATATATAAAAACTTGCAGCAGCACTACAAGGTTCTTATTAGCTTTTCCAGCCTTAGCTAGATGACAGCAAATAATTAGTTTTTAGTTTTTACAGCACCTTACACAACATGTATCTGTCTCATTCCCCTAATCACCCATTCACTCTGTCCATTTGAAATATAGTTGAGTAGTGGAACCAAAAGTCAATCAACTTGGCGGTCATAGAATTTGTTAATAATGTTGGAAGGCCCCCCTGAAAATCCTGTAGGCCTAGATACTTGTTTATCAGATATTTCAGATTGAAGTTTTGCTATGTGAACTTTCATCAACACCGTCGTATGCATGTTTGGTGGGAGCGGTGGATCCATAGGCCTACCTGTATTTTAGATGTTTGGATTTGAAGATGGTTGTTCTCAGTTCCTCTCCAAAGATGACTCCATGGGGATGATCCACTTAGAGTCCTTGAGTGTTGGATTACCAGAAGCTTCACTATGTTAGGATGAATTGCCTTACTGGAGTCCCAGGTCACAGAGAAAGTGTGAAAGAAATGGTTGAGAAATGGTTATGAGCATTGGAGTCTACAGACAGCACAACTAATCACTTCCGTATGACCTTCATCAGCACCCTCATCAACACCATTCTCGATATCATCAACCCCCATTTCGCAACATACCATGATAGCGCATTGGTCTGTCATACTCACTTGTAATACTTGACACTCTCTCTCCAGGTCTCCTCCTATTGATTAGTGTTGTGGCACCTTCTTGATTGCAGCCCAGGTGTCATTGTACTTCTCCCTGTATATCTTCCAAGCACCAGCAGCAAGATGCTGGTGGAATACGCCATCTAGGGGGTTTGGTGGGGAGTGGGCAGGGGGTCAGGTCCAATAGAAAGGACTAAAGCAGTGGTTCTCAATCCTGTCCTGGGGACCCAAAGGAGTGCACATTTTTGGTTTTTGCCCAGCACTACACACCTGACTCAAATCATCAAAGCCCTTTTGATGAGTTAAATTTTGATTC